>NC_043712.1:85442077-85459285 GCF_006229205.1 Suricata suricatta
ACTTCAGATAGCTGTGAAATTAGGTGATTAACTAGTTGTTACTTAACCTTCTAATTTCTGTATAAGTCTAATTACATGAAACAGAAGTTGGTGTTTTGATTTTTTACTTTGCTTTTCTGTTTGGAGTGTCATTGCAACTACTGTATTGTAAAGGATGGAAAATAATTGCATATGTTAAAAAAATATGAAACTTTATAAATTAAAAAAATAAATAAATAAAATAAAAAAAAAAGAAATTACATGTAAATGCCTGGTGTCTAATGTCTGGCAAAATATAGTACTCAATAAATGATAGTTTATTTTTGTGGTTGATATTATTATTATTGTTACTTTCTATTGATATTAGAATATCATGAGAGTAGAGTGAATATATCCTTTTCTCCAAAATATAAATATAAGGAGAGATCCCAGAGGTTTACTCACATTTTATTGAGCTCTGTTGTGACCATGGCCATTAGATTTTCATAAAGCCCTTTAAATTATTCAGTTAAGAAGTCCAATGACTAAAAATTAATTATCCAAGTCTATTTTGGTGGTTGATAGGCTTTTCTTCTTGTCACATTCTGAGTAGAGGTAAGGACAGATACTCCAGGGAAAACCAGGACTTACCTCTCTTGATTATGTTTGTTTAGTCTGTAGAACTCAAAATGTCTTTACTTGTTATCTGTTAAGATTTTCTATCTCTTCATGAGTTAGTTTAGGTCATTTGTGTGTTTCAAGGAGTTCACCCATTTCTCTAATGGTTACCTAATTTTTGCACACAGTTGTACACAGTACTCTCACAATTCATGTTCACCTCTATAAGGATAGTAGCAATTCCTCCACTGTTGTTCTGACTGATTTTAGTAATTTATGTTTTCTCTTTACTACTTTGTCAGCCCGGCTAAATGTTTATCAAATTTGTTGGTCTTTTCTAAGAACCAGTTTTGGGTTACATTGATTTTTTCTATTATTTCATTTCTCTATTTCGTTTATCTCTGCTCTAAACTTTATTATTTCCTTCCATCTGCTAGCTTTGAGTTGCTTTGCTTTTCCTTATTCAATTCCTTATGTTGTGAAGTTACATGATTGATTTGAGACCTTATTTCTTCTTCTTTTCTTTCTTTACACATTTATTTTTGAGAGGCAGAGTGAGACAGAGCACAAGTGAGGGAGGGGCAGAGAGAGGAGACACAATCTGAAACAGGCTCCAGGCTCTGAGCAAGTGTTCAGTACAGAGCCTGACACGGGGCTTGAACCCACGAACCATGAGATCATGACCTGAGCCAAAGTCGGTCATATAATTAACTGAACCACCCAGGTGCCCTGAGACTTCACTTCTTTTTTTAATGCTGGCATTTATGCCTATAGATTTCTGAGTACTTCTGAGTACTCTCACTGCATCCCTTCAGTTTTGATAAGTTTTTTCATTTTTATTTGCCTATGTTTTCTAATTTCCCTTCTAATTGCTTCTTTAAGCATATATTGTAAGTTTCCATATATTTGTGAATTTTCCTGTCTTCCTTCAGTTCTATATATATTTTACCTTCATCTTGTTGGCTGGAGGAAGTACTGTGTATAATATCTGCCTTTTAAAAATTATTGAGACTTGTTTTGTGGTTTAACATGTGATCTGTCCTGTGGAACATCCCATAGGCACTGAAAGAAAATCTCTCTTCTGCTATTGTTGGGTAGACTGATTTATTGATTGAGTTCAAGTCCTTTCTTTAAAAAAAAAATAAAGTCCTTTATTTTCTTAATTCTTCTAAAGTCTAACTGATCAGTTATTGAAAGTGGGGCATTGAAGTTGCCAACTACTATTATAAAACTCTGTATTTCTCCTTTCCACTCTATTAATTTTTTGCTTCATATATTTTGAGGTTTTGTTATCAGTTGCATAAATGTTTGTAGCTTTTATGTTCCTTGAAATATTTTACCCTTCTTAATATATAATTTCCTCCTTAGTCTCCTTTGAACTTTGTAGAGTGAAAGTCTACTTTGTTTGATATTAGTATAGCCATTCCATCTACTATTTGTATATTTTTCCATGTTTACTTTTTTTTTCCATAATATTTTATTGTCAAATTGTTTTCCATACAACACCCAGTGCTCTTCCCCTCAAGTGCCCTCCACCATCACCACCACCTGTCTTCCCCCCTCCCCCCTCCCCCCCAACCCTCAGTTCATTCTCAGCATTCAACAGTCTCTCAAGTTTTGCATCCCTCTCTCTCCCCAACTCTCTCTCCCTCCTCCGCCCCCCCTGGTTCTCCATTAGATCTCTCCTGTCTTCCTGCTAGACCTATGAGTGCAAACATATGGTTTCTGTCTTTCTCTGCCTGGCTTACTTCGCTCAGCATGACACCCTCAAGGTCCATCCACTTTCCTACGAAGGGCCATATGTCATTCCCTCTCATTGCCATGTAGTACTCCATCGTGAATATATACCACATCTTCTTGATCCATTCGTCAGGTGATGGACATTTAGTTTCCATCTGTTTACTTTCAACCTATTTTTGTCTTAGAAATAATGTGAGTTGCTAGTGGATAGCACATAGTTGGATCATGTATTTTTATCCATTCTGCCAGTCTCTATTTTTTGATTGGAGAGTTTAATCTATTTACACTTAATCACTGATAAGAAGGGCTTTACTTCTGCTATTTTCCAGAAAACAAATATGTTTTCTACATGTCTATAGTCTTTTTGTTCCTCATTTTTCTCATTACTGTCTTCCTTTTAATTGATTTTTTTTGTGGTGAAATGTTTTGATTCTCTTCTCAATTCCATATATATAGTACAGATAGTTTCTTGGTAGTTGCCAAGAATGTTACATTTAATATCCTAAAATTAAAAAAAATCTAATTTGAATGGAGGCCAACTTAACTTCAATAGCTACAAAACCTCCTCTCCTATATAGCTCCAACCTTGTTTACTGTTACTATTTTCATAGATTATACATTGTGTGGCAAATAATATAAATTAATAATTATTTTCTATGCATTTTTCAAACCCTGAAGAAAATATAAAGTTGGCTTATAAACTAAAATTACAATAATAATTGCTTTTGCAATTGTGCATGTATTACCTTTACCTGCTTTCTTTGTATGGCTTCAGGTTACTTTTTTTTTTTTTTTCTGTCGGAAAGGCTCTTTTTAGCATTTTTTGCAGGGAAGGTGTAGTGGGAATGAACTCCCTCAGCTTTTTAAAATCTGAGAGTGCCATTTCTTCATTATTTCTGAAAGACAATTTTGCTGGATCTAAAGTTGTCCATTGACAGTTTTGTTTATTTTTGTTTCTTTCTTCCCTTAAGCATACTGGGTGTATCAGCCCACTGACTTCTGGCCTCCAAGGTTTCTGATGAGAAATTGACTGACAATCTTATTGGAAATCCCTTGTATGTGTGGAGTCATTTTTCTCTTGCTGCTTTTAATATTCTCTCTTTGGCTTTATCTTTCAACATTTTGATTACAATGCCTCTTGGGGTGAATATCTTTGATTTATCCTATTTAGAATTTGTTAAGCTTCTCAAATGTGTAGATTAATTTATTGCAGTTTCAATCCTTTAAATTTGGAAAGTTTTCAGGCATTATTCCTTCAAAAATTTTCTCTGCACCTTCTATCACCCTCTCCTGCTGGCATTTCCACTGACTATGTTGGTCCACTTGATAGTTTTCTTTAGGCTCTGTTCATTTTTCTTCATTCTTTGTTCTTTCTGTCCTTCAGACTTGATCATTTCAATTGGACTTTCTTTAAGCCCACCAATTCTTTCTTCTGCTTGCACAATCTGTTTTTGAATCCCTTTAACATATTTTTTCATTTACATTATTGTACTTTTTTTCAGAATTTCTTTTTGGTTCTTTTAAAAAACAACTTTATCATTTTTATTGATATTATTTCCCCACATATTATTTTCCTGTCTTTGTCTATACCTTCCTTTATCTCTTTGAGCATCTTTAAGACAGTTGTCTTTAAAGTCTTTGTCTAGTAAGTCTGACACCTGAGGTTCCTCAGGTACATTTTCTGTTTATTTAATTTCCATCTCTGAATCAGCTATACTTTCCAATTTCTTCGTATGCTTTGGTATTTTTTTTTTTCCGTTGGAAATTGGGAGTTTTGAATCTTATAATGTGGAATCTGGAAATTAGATTCTCCCCCATTAGCCAGGGTTTGGTGCTTTTTTGTTGTTGTTGTAGGGTGCCTCTGTGCTGGGGTGTCTTTTCTGAGCTGCATCTTTCCTTGGGTAAGCATGATGGCTTTCTAAGTCCTCCTTCATGCACAGTTGTTTCAATATAAAAAACAGGTGTCACTCTTTTAAGTCTCCTGGAAGCCACTGAAGCTGATGGGGGTTGTAATATTGGTGGCCAGCCTCCATGTCCACATCTCATCAATCAGAGCAATAACTTGCAGTGGGAATCCATGACACTACTAGTTGGATGACCAGGTCCTGATTGGCCACCCTGGTTCAGTAAGCTGCCTCAGAAACACAGATTGCATTCCTCACAGCTGTCTGAAAAAGGGCTGGATATCTGCCACCACCTTCATGGCTTGAATAAACCAAGGTAACCACAATTTCCCAGTCAAGCTACCCGCTGGACTTTACCAGTGCTCAAATAAACTACAGCATTCCAAAACATTCACTCGAGGTAGTTTCTGCTAGTACGATTGTTGTCCAGCTGCACAGATGGATGTCTGGGGCTCCCAATGCCACTGTCATTTCTTCCTTCACTCCCTCAAGGATCAATCTTAACAGCATAGTATAACTACTTATTTAACCTTATTGGTTTCCATGCGTGAGGCATTCTTATTTTCTAATACTGGATATTTCTAACTTTTAAGTTTTTCATTAAACTTAGAATGTCTATGACCTGTTCTATTCATTATCTGGAAACTATGACTTTAAAAATCCTGGACATTTTGATTAATCAGAAAATTACATTGCACTAATATCCTAGTCAATCAGGCATCCATATGTCACTCTAGTACCACTTGGTGGGGTAATTGAAATAACCTTTCTTTGCCATTACTGACTATTGCAGAATGTGAAATAATTATAAAAGTATAAAGGTCCATAAGGAGAGCAATTTACCTCTTCTTGGCATTAATATTTAGGAATAGAATCAGTGTCCCCTGGGAACAATCAGCTCAAGTGACTTCAAAGTTTTGGAGACTATCACCATGGCAAAAAAAAAAGTAATTATAGATAGATTTCAGTGTGAAAAAATTATAAATTTACTTTTTATAGCTCTGACTTTGGTGATATAATTGCACCTAAGGGCATGACTTAACAAAGAGGGATTGAGAAAGGAAATGCCACTGACCTCTCAAGCTGTGCATCATGGGATATAGTTTTATAATGAAGGTCCTGGGCAATAATGAAGCTTCATAGAAGCTTCCTCTATGTGTATGCATGGTTTTTTTTTTGTAGGTTTTAAAAATGTTTATTTTTGAGAGAGAGAGAGAGAGAGAGAGAGAGAGAGAGAGAGAGAGACAGACAGACAGAGCACAAGCAGGAGAAGAGAAAGAGAGAGGCAGACACAAAATCTGAAACAAGTTCCAGGCTCTGAGTGGTCAGCACAGAGCCCAGTGCAGGGCTTGAACTCGGGAAGAGTGAGATCATGACCTGATCTGAAGTCAGACACTTAACCGACCACCCAGGTTGCCCCTATGCATGTGTGTTTTTAAAGTTTACACTGGATTAGGATTACAAGACTTGATGGGGTTTAAAAATATTAACGGGGGCTAGGAGGCTGTAAGCCAAATAAACAAGGATTGTTCGAATGCCTAATTGTGTATTAGCCCATTTGCTAGCAGTGTATGTCTCCAAGAAACTAGCTCTCTAGAAATCCATCTCCTGACAGCAACCAACCTTGAATTTGAAAGTTTCTCAGAATGGAAAGTGGTGACTCTCAAGAATTTTAGTGTCTTATCACTAAATTTGCAAAGCTGGATTGCACCACAGCCCAGCTACTTATCAGCTGCCTTAGTACTCTCCTTTCTGGGCCTTGGTTAACTCATCTGTAGAATTGGGTCATTAGACTAGGTATCCCTGAAGTCCATCCTAAATGCACCTGTCATGATCTCACATATTTCAATCATTGGGTTCAACTTCCTGCTCTCACAGGTGTTCTCTGTAGAGCACCCTTCTGCAGCTGTTGCCAAGCTAGCTCCCAGGAGAAGGCTCCAGGCAGGTTAGAAAAATCTAGATTCAGTACGTATGTCCCTCTGAAAACAGTGCCAATGTTCTTCCCCTATCTCTTTTAGCAAGTTAGATCTCACTTCCTTTTGTCCCTCCTTCTCCTCCAGGTCTTATACTTTCAGCAAATCTTGGACTTTTCTTTCGTGTTCCAAGAACGTGTTTTCAGAATCCTCATTTCCTGTTTGTTTTCCTCTAGGGCTACATCTAGTCATTAACGTTCCTATCACAGTGTGTCCACTTGATTGAGGTTACGAAAATAGTCGAATTATTGGTCAGTTGAGACATGCTGTGTTCCTTCAATGGTTAGACATGTTGTTCATATTTAATATTTCTAGTTAGTATAATTTTAAAAATTAAAGTGCATATTTAATCTAGTATTTTCCCCTCTCCTTTAGTCCGCTTAAAATATTGATGGTGTCTCTTATAATTAATAATTCCTTGGGAAGGATGAAAAAATTTGATTAATTCCTCCGGTATTTTCAGTACATTTGTAATAATGTACTAAAAGGTAAATTATGTAAAGTACAACTATCTTGCCCTAATGAGTCCTAAGAGAATGTTTTTTTCCCCTAGAGTTATACTGGAATTTTAATTTTTTAATAAACCCAAGCCAATGTTTCTCTCCTGTGGTGCATATGTTCACAATTATATACATATTATTTTAGTTTTTATAGATCCAGGAGACTGTGTTTTGATGCTGACTCTCCACTTCTGTTCAAATGCTAATGGGTCAGGAGCTCTGTGGTCCCAGAAGTTCCATGAGCTCTTGATAAATAGACTCACATTTTATTAGTACTGTCATTTTCTCAAAGTCTTCTGCAGAGTGACATGAGTAAGAATTTTTATGTAATTATAATTTTGAATTTTGCTTAACATACCAGCATGCTTAGAGTTTCTTGTTTAAGGAGACTGATTACTTTTTATTTCCTGTCATCCTCTTTTCTCTGCATTTTGCTTTTCCCACCTCGACATGCAGACATTACCATATTGCATTGGAGACACTGAACAGTTGCTTATTATTTTGTGAATTCAAAACTGGATTGAAATAGTTTTCAGCCCTAGTTTAGGAACAAAAATCAGAGCCAAAACTTTTACACTAGTGGGAAAACTTGCTAATGAGGGTGCTCATAGCTCTAATAGGCTTGAACAAAAGGAACTGGTAAGTCTCAATTTTATGCATGTGCTTACATAATGAATCGTATTAGGAGTCTTGTCACAAGAACATACACAATCAGCTCAATCCAAATGTACTATACCACTGTCTCCATATTAGTCTTCCTTTCATTTTCACTAGTTTTTTTTTCCTGACATTTCTTGCAAAAGATAAATCCTTGTATATGGCACAGAGCTCTAGACCCTGGCTTAACTGCATTTGCCCTTTAGATGGCAATAGAGAAATGGCCCAAGCAACACACTAATGGCACATTAATTTATAATCTCTAGTTGAGTTTTCGAAATCACAGTTTACATTTTACTTTACTTGAGGTCATGATGATTCACATGCTTTTCTGCCTACTTATTCTATCAGTATTAAGTGAGGAGTATTTAAGTCTTCCTTGTATTTGTATATTTCTCCTTTCAGGTTTTTGAGCTTTTGTCCTATGTATTTTGAAGCTCTTTTGTTAGGTCCATACACATTTAGGTTTGCTATATCTTCTTGGAGCATTGCCATGTTTATCATTAGAACGGTTTTTCCTGCATCTCATAGATTTTGATATGTCACATTTCTATTTTCATTTGACTCTAGTTATTTTTGGTATCTCCTTTGGTTTCTTCAATGTCCTATTGGTTGTTTTGTAACATGTGGTTTAATCTCCACATATACGTGGTTTTTCCAGTTTTCTAATTGATTTCTACTTTTATAACCATTGTGTTTGGAAAAGATGCTTGATATGATTTCAATCTTCTAGAACTTGTTGAGACTTATTTTGTGGCCTACCATGTGACCTATCCTTAAGAATGTTCCATGTGTACCTGAGAAGAATGTATCTTCTGCTACTTTTGGGTGGAATGTTCGGTATATATCTACTAAGTCCATCTGGCCTAATGTGTTGTATAAGGCTGATATTTCCCAGTGTAATCTCTACTAGGATGATATGTACATTGATGTAAGTGGGGTGTTCAAGTTGCCTACTTGTACTGCAATATATTGTATTTACTGTGTCAATTTCTCTTTTTAGGTCTGTTTGCTTTATATATTGTAGTGCTCTTACATTTTGTGTGTATATATTTATAAATGTTGTATCTTCTTCATGGATTGACTTTAGCATTATGTAGTGCCTTTCTTTGTCTATTATTACAGTCTTTGTTTTAAAGTCTATCTTACCCCAGGGCACCTGGATGGCTTGGTTGGTTAAGCCTCTAACTCTTGATTTTGGCCCAGGTCATGATCTCTGCACTGTGGGGCAGAGCCTCCTTGGGATTCTCCCTCCCTCTCTCTCTCAAGATAAATAAATAAACATTAAAATAAAATAGTCTATCTTATCTGGTACAAGTATAGCTACAACAGCTCTGTTTGGGTTTTCATTTCATAGGGTATCTTTTTACAGGGCCACACTTTCCGTAGCGCATGTGTCCTTCCTTTGAAGTAAGTCTCTTTATAGGTGGCTTGTAGATGAGCCATCTGACTATGGCATAGTTGCAGCACGGGGAGAGGGATAGGAGATAGTGATGTCTCACTACTACCCCTCTTCCTGTTCTTGCCCGAACCCCCATCCTCTTTTGCTGGGGTTTTTGCCAGTTTTCTAATTCAGATGGTCTCTGCTGCTTCAGACCTTGTATTTCTATTGTTTATTCTAAAAAAAAAAAAGAAAGAAAGAAAAAAATAAACAAACAAAAAGGAGAACTTCCCAATTCACACAGTAAATTCTCAAGTGTTTATGGTAATACAAAGTCTGAAGCAGCAGAGACCATCTAAATTAGGAAACTGGCAAAAACCCCAGCAAAAGAGGATGGGGGTTTGGGCAAGAACAGGAGCAGGGGTCGTAGTGAGACATCACTAGTCACATGTTAAAATTCTGAGGCAGGGCCAGAGGGATTGGTTGATATGGGAGATATGGGGTTACATGAGAGTAAGGATGACACCAAGACATTTTTGCCTGAGCTACTAGGAGACTGGAATGGCCATTAGCTGGGAAAAGAAAGACTGGAGGTGAGAACAGATTCAAGAGAACAAGGACAGGAGAGGAGGTAAGGTCAAATGACTTCTAAGACACGGGCTGAGTCAGACCATACAGTTAGACACACAAGGAGGAGAGTTTAGGGAAATGGGTTCAGGATGAAAATATAAACTTGTGGGTCATCAGCACACCAATGGTAAAGTCATGAGATTATATGAACTCCCATAAGGAGCGAATTAGAGAAAAGTAGAATGAGAAGATAAGGAAAAATTAGACAAGGGAGACATAGGAGCAATGGCCCTTGAGGCAGAAGGATAACTAAGAGAATGTGGTGTCTAGAAGTCAAATGAAGACACCTTCCCCTGTGAGGAGGTATTGATGCTCATCAACTGTTGCTCCAGTGTTCATTAAGGCAAAGATTAGCAACTCAACTTTGGACATAGAATGTGATTGGTGATGACCAAGACAGGCAGTTTATGTAGGGGATAAAGCCTGCTTGAGTGAGCTCTAGATAGAATTGGGAGAGAAGAATGGCCAACAGGTTCATGCAGAAACAAACAGATTTGGAATAGACCTCCAGATATAAAAGATATATTAGAGATGGCCAAGAGGTACCAAAAAAAAGATGCTCAACATCACTCATCATCAGGAAAATGCAAATCAAAACCACAGTGAGATATCACCTCACACCTGTTAGGATGGCTAACGCCAAAAAGGCAAGACATGACAGGTGTTGGGGAGGACGTGGAGAAAAGGGAATGCTCGTGTACTGTTGGTAGGAATGTAAATTAGTGAAGCCAGTATGGAAAATAGTATGGAAGATCCTCAAAAAATTAAAAAGAGAATTACCTAAGTTGTGAGAGGTGTAAAATAATGTAACTTCCAACAAAACAGATGAGGATTTAGGAAATGCTACCATCTTTCATAGGAAAACACAATTGCTTCATCTCATCCCAGTAACAAGAAATGTGGGTGACACAGCTCTTTGCTCTGAGCATTTTTATGCGTGTGCTTCAGCTGGTCCTGTGGGTTGGAAGCATTGCTTTTTTTCCTTAAGATTTGTGGGACAGAACGTTTTTGCAGAAGCAATAAATAGTGTATGTGTTCTGTAAGTTAGCTCCCATAGCCATTCCTAGCCCCCTAGGAACAGAACCGAGAGAGCAGAAGGGCAAGTACAACAACGGATATAAATATTTTCTGGAAAATGATTCCATTACCTCGAACCTTCTCAGTGGAAGAAAAGATGGAGGCTTCAGATAGCAAGCCGAGATACCCTTCCCTCAAAAGTAAGTACCTAATTATAGGCTATTAAAATGAAGGATTACCACAAGGCTGTTTGCTGGAAGGATTTGCAGAGAGCAGATCAAGAAGGTCAGGCAAGTTCAGGGTCTGTTGGCCATGGCCAGATTACCTTTTACAAAATTTGTCCATAATTTAAGTAGGGAACTGAATTTGGCCAAAGCACCTTCCCTCTATTGATTCCGAGATGCCACTGCCCTCCACCACCACCCACCCGTCAGCCCGCATCACTGGCTGAGGCTTATTGGAGACTTGGGATGCAGAAGTAGGCGAGGGGATTGTATTGTCAACACTCCTGTCTCATTTGTCAAACAGCTTTATGTATTTGATACTGTGGATTGTTTAAAAATAAAGCAAACCTCACAAACCTAACACCAAGAATGTGCTACGGGCACAGTGTGAGTTAGGCGCCTCTTCGCCGGTCCCCTCCTTTCTGCGTCCCTCAGCCGGAGGCCTCCCTACCTCGTTTCTAAGGCGAAGAAGTCGTTTGGAGTGTGGGGACTTGTCCCTAACAAAATAAATAATGTGATGCCTTTTTACTAAACAATAACTAAAAATGGACAAACAAGGTACCTTCCCTCATTAGGTGCTGGCAGAGTTTTGCTCGCTTCCAGTGCGTGATTCTTCAAACCGTGGGTCAGAGCTCAAGCTAATGAAAATCTGCGAAGGAAAGGATTGGGTGGGTTTCCTTCAGGCTTTTGTCCAGAACAAACGCGTCCACAAGCGTTTTCTCTGGGTGGGGGGGATGCTCCTCCCTACTGCCAACTTGCTAAGTGGCTTCAGATCCACCCAGAGGGCCTGTGGTGGCGTGGCTACTCAGCCTTGGAAGGATGGGGGTGAGGCCCCTGTTCCAGGTCTGCCTGTGGGGTCCTGTGGGGCAGTGGGGGCGGTTGTGGGGACTGTGTGGTCTCTGAGGTGTTTCTCTAGGTCTCTGTGAGAGGTCTCTGTGTAAGATCTGTGTGGGAGGTCTCCGTGGGTGGTCCCTGGATATGGGCCTCTGTCACAGCTCTCTGAGAGATCTGTGTGGGCTCCCTGTGGGTCTCTGTCAAGGTCTCTGTGTAGGGTTTTCATGTGGGTCTCTATGGGAGGTCTCTGTGTAAGGTCCCTATGGGAAATATCTGTGGAGGTCTCTGTGGGAGGTCTCTGTGGGGGGTCTCTGTGTGTGGGGTCTCTGTGGGGGTCTCTCTGTGGGAGGTCTCTGTGGGGGTCTCTCTGTGGGGTCTCACAGCGCCGGGTCTCAGCCCCTTTCCCGCCTTACTGCACGTCCAGCAGGTGGAGGGCACAGGACCGACTCCCTCAGCCTCCTGCCTGTGGCCCGTCTCCGGAGGGGCCTGTGGGGTCCGCAACCGGCTCCTCTGCTCTCCGAGCCCACTTCTCGGGGCCCCTGAGGGGACCCAGCAGCAGCAGGCTCAGGGCCCCTGCTCCGGGCCACCCTGTCCCTGTCCTGAGCTCCTGAGGACCCAGGGCACTCTCTCTCCTGGTCCCCCCTGCCCGCCCCCCAGGTCCTGGCTGCACTGTCACGCCCCCACCCCCACCCCAGGGTCCTGGCTGCACTGTCACCGCTGGGTCTGAGGTCCTGGCTGCACTGTCACAGCTGCCCCCACCCCCCGGGCGGCTGTGTTGGAGGACAGGGCCCACAGGCAGGGCCAGGCCCCCCAGGGAAGCTGTACTGAGCAGGCCTGTGTTCCCGGTGCCCTGCACTGGTCCCCGGCGCACATGGGGGTCCTGATGGCGTGGGGGCAGGGCCATCCCTGCTGCCTTCTGGACGGGGCCTCTCCTGGGGTGGCACTCCCCACCCTGTGAATGAGTCCTCAGCCTGACCCCCGCCCATCCCCTGGGACCGTCCTTGGGCCCCTCGATAAGTCCAAGACCGCCCGCGGCCCCAGGCCTGTGCAGGCCCATCAGACGGCGCAGAAGGGCACCTGCCCGGCGGCCGGTGCCAGCCTGGCCATCTGTGGAGGACCCCCAGGGGTGGGGACGGCTCCTCTCCTCGGGGCCTGAGGGTGGCACCATGGGCTCCTAGGTCACCGAATCCCGGGGCAGGGGGCGGCGGTCCCTCACGGCCTCTGCGCCCCCCACTCACTCACCGGGAGAGTTGGCAGCGTGTCCTGGTCCCACGCTGGTCGAGTGTGAGAGAGCAGAGGTGTGATGCTGAGCTAAGGGGGGCTCCCGGATGATCTGCATCCCAGCTCCGTCAGGGGTCCTGGGGCAGGCGATGGGGTGGGGGGGGGCAGGATTTCTCCCACCGCTGCCTTCAGGGCCAGCCTGGCCTTCAGACTGCTCCCTGCTCTGACGGTGAAGCTCTCTTCCAGGCGCCCTAGAGCCCACGGGTTTCTGCCCCTGCAGACCCTCCCCTACAGCCGCCCAAGTTCAAGGTAGAGAGAGCAGGCCGGGATGGGTGGAGCCAGATCCCGGGGTTGGAGCTTCCAGGGTGTGTTCCTCTTATGGAAACTGCAGGTGTGTGAGGGGGGTGGTCTGGAGCACACCACGTGGTCGCCCTCCTTTCAGGGCCCCATCCCTTCTGGGAGCCAAAGCAGGCACCCAGGGGAGAGCATGCCCTAATCCTCCACCCCCACTATGGGCACAAACAGAGGTCAGCTTATCTCATGAGAAAAAAGTTTAAAAAACCATATATTTTGGAAAAATAAAAATTGTGGTACCAAGAAGCCATTAGCACATAGAGGGTGTGCTAAGCAGAAGAAACAGGCTTTCTCTGCGTATGCTCCATTTTTTCTTGAAGGAAAGCTCTTCTACCAGGAAAGACATGAGAAGCACCCACAGCTTGATGGCATGACACACATTTCTGAAGACTGCATGCTGGGTGGTGGCGGACATGACCTGAGGCTCCTGCCGCCATCGGCTTACAGAGGCGGGGTCTGCCTGGGGACCCCGGCTCCCTGGGTGGGAAGACCCACCTGCCGCCCCCGTCTCTGGTTTGCTGGCTCTCGTTAGGACAGCCGTGGGCCTTGGGGGTGGCCTGGTGATTGGAGGCTGTCTCTCTCATCACCCCTCTCAGGTCCGGGTAGGCCAGAACCCCGTGACAGCAGCAACGCCCACCCCCTGGGCCCTGGAATTCTTTGGGCTGATTTGTCTCTGAGGCACGAAGTTCTTGGGGAGGTCCCAGTTTCTCCACCAGGATGTGCCCCACGGCTGTCATGACTGTCTGAGCTTCAGCAGCTCTGCCATCCATAACCAAGCTGCCTCTGACCGCTCCCCGGCCCTGGACAGCGGCTGATGCAGGCTTGCCTGTCTGAAGGGGATCTTCCAGTCCTTTGCCTTTTTTATTGTCAGTAAGACAATGCAGAAAGTGCCTCATCCTTTTTCTAAAGTGGCTTTCTGGAAAAATATGTCCCTCTTCTGGCATGAGGTGGAGGTATTTGTTCCCAAGGCTGTCTCCTGTTCTTCTAAGCTGGGGAGGGTGGCTCAGCCTACTGGCTTGGGAAGCCCTCCGTTCTGCAAACCCTTTTTCATTCTCCTCTAGTTTGGGACTCTTCGGGTCTTCTCTCTCATGGGTGGAGGCAGTCGGCTTACCCTGGCTCTTCCCCAGCTCGTCAGCTGGGGGTGTGTTGGGCTCCTGCTGCCCCCGACTGCTTGGTCTGTTGGCTATCGGCTCACCTCCTGGCACCGGGGAAGGTGGTGTGTCCCTACTGGCACATTGGCTCTGGGCACCGAAGGGTGACTTCAAGATGTCTTCAGCAAGGAGAACATCAGTGTGAGAGTCTTGCAGGGGCACACTGGTATCATGGTCTTGGACAAGAATGCTGGTGGCAAAGTCTTGCTGGATGAGGTCACAGGGAGAGTCTTGAAGCGGTATGCCGGAGGCACAGCCTTGAGACGGTTCCTCTGACTCTGCCTTCTCTTGGAGCTCAAGCTTCCTAGTGATCTTTGTTTTGAGGCTTGGCTCCTTTGGCTCTTGGACACCCAACTCTGTAGGTGGGGAGGGGCTTTTCCTCGTCCCTGGAGACCCTGATCTCCTCAGATCCACATAAATGGCTTGGCTGTCAGGCAGCATACTGGGTCTTAAGATCACTTTCCAAGCAGGGGCCTTCTCAGCCTCTGTTGCCTCCCCAGCCCCTTCAGCTCTTGAAGCTTGGGACCTGAACTTCACCTCCAGCCTTGCTACCTTGTCTTGTGAAGCCTGAGCCCCATTCTTCCCCGTTAGCTCATTCCTGGCTATTCCTGACCTTAGACTTGGCTCCAGATTGCCTTTCCTGGCCCCCATAACAGTCTCACTCTGCGGGGTTCCGTTTATGAGGCTGAGTGTGAAGGTCAGAGAAGGTGATCTACCCTCCTGTCCAGATGAAGGGGCCTCTGAGGGCTCATGGCTGTCATCTGGGGAGGTCCCTTCCGGGGCCTTCTGAACTCCCTCAGATGGGGGTGCGGGGGCAGGCAGGGAACTCCTGGAGGTGGGAACAGATTCTCCTGTTATCCCCTTTTCTCCTGGGTAGGGCTCAGGGGGTTTCCCCAGGAATGTGTAGAACTTGGCCTTCGAGTGGGCCCCAGATCCACAGGTGGCCGAGCAGGGAGAGGGGGACTGGGGAAGGGGCAAGGGTTGAGCTTCATGCGGCTTGAGATTTAAGGTCTCAAAGGCTTGGAGGGTGAGGGCCCACCTCTGCTTCACCCGAAACCTTATGATGTGTGTTTCCAGCATCTGTCGGGTGAGTGAATTAAGGAAGGCCAGCTCATGGGAGGTGTTTACACACGGTTTCCGACCCTTCAAGGGTGCTAATTTTCTGATTTCCGTGTGAGTGTGGTACTTGGGCAAAACATGGTTGGCCACAAGCCAGGATTGACGTACACTCACGGGGATCAAACCCTCACTGATCTGTCCCCATTTCGTGCGCAAGTGAACTTTCAAGGTTTCTTCTAGATGTTTCTTATTTGGACGCCTGGCCAAGTATTTTCCTGAGCCACTCTTCAAGGTCCTCATCAAGTATCTTTCTAGATCCTTCTCAGAGTTAGTTCCTGGAACCTTCTCTGGGAAGCTGGCTGAGGCCCTGGAGAGATGTGCCGGGATCCTCTTCAGGTATTGCCATGGACCCGTACCAAAGTTGTTCTTTAATTGGAATCTTGCTTTGCCCTTCCTCTGGGAGCTTCTAGGGTATCTGGCCCTGGCCCTCTGTGCAGTCTGGCTGCTTTTGGATTTAGATACAAAGGACCTTGAGAGCCCCTGCTTGTCCTGGGCCTGACTAATCCTTGGGCATTCACCCTGAGGCGAGTTCAGGTCCAGAGACGCTTGGATCCGGTGGGACAGACTGCCTTGGTGTTTATCCTTGCTGAGCCTCCTTTGAAGGTTTTGCTTCTGGATATTAAAGATGACAAAGTCCTCGTGAACGAAGGAAACGGACTCAGAGGCCTGGTTGTCGGGGGGAAGCCTGGCAGGGACGTGGCTAAAGAATTTGGGAAATCTCAGCACGGAGGGTAAAGTCCTTTCCCTTTCTGGTTGCTTCTGTAGCAAGGGCTGTTCCAGATGTCGAATTCCAGTTGGGACGGAAGGTGGTGTCTTCTTCTGGGACGGAGGGCCAGACCCCCCACAGGTCCTCGTCTGGGGTGGCAGAGAAGCTGGCCTGGTCGGGACAGACAGTACAAGGTGGGCCTCGGGCTGGGACACGGTGGGCGGGGAGGGTTGGGGTTGGATCCCACGGCAGGGTGGGGCAGAAGGAAACCGTGAAGATACTTGATGCCGAATTAGAATTGGCAAGCAATTAGCGATACTGTTGAACAAAACAGAGGGAACCTGTAGCTGAGAACTAGAGACCAAGGCAGTGGCCACCAGGGACTCACTGTGCAGAGAGGGGAGGCCCCAGAAGAGCTGGCTGCATTTCTGCTGCAAGCTGTCCTCCAAGACCTCAGGGAATGACAGCAGCTGAGGACCGGGTAGCTTCTCAAGTGTGTCTTTTCCATTCCAGAAGGACTGTGGGGTAGTGGTGTCCTGCTCAGCACCTAGCGACTTCCACAGAGTCCCCCAAAAGTTCAGAGGGCTGTCTGAGCACAACTCTTTCACAACTGACCCATCTTTTTCTTTCTCCTTCCAAATCTTCAGTTCTGCGCTTTTGGTGATGAGGATCTCCAGCAGCTTCTGGACATCTGGGTCGACAAATGAGGGGTTATGAGTCTCTATCTGCCTGCTGGTAGGGTGCCCCCAGAGCAAGGCCTCTTTGGGTGACAGGCCAGGTGTTCTTGGTGGCACTCACGCTGTGCCGGGGGCAGGGGTGGGGAAGAACCAGGACTTGGTGCTTTCCCACCACCAGGAAAAGGACAAGATGGTGTAGCTCACAGGGCCAAGGCCTGAGGCGGCTGTAATGAGAGCTGCAAATAGGAATTACCTGGAGGTGAGCTCTTCGTGACTGTGTCCCGTGGGGTTCTTTTTAAGTTAGACTGGTCTTCTTGAGGTTCTGCAGGTAGGATGGAGGCCAGACGTGGAGGGTGTTGGGTAGGAGCGGGGGAATCCAACGGGGTCTTGGCGGGCGCCGCATCCATCACGGGCTCCCCGCAGGGCTGCTGGGCTCCAGCAGGGGCTGCTTTGCATGCGTCCCCAGGGCCTTCTTGCCCTAAGGGCTGGGGGAGGCCTCCCTGGTCAGAACGCGGCCCCAGGTGGCTGCAGGGGACAGGAGGCA
>NC_043712.1:85459385-85527936 GCF_006229205.1 Suricata suricatta
TCCTGGCCTGAGACTCCGGGGGGAAATCCTCCTGCCCCTCTCACCCCTGCCTGGTCTGGCTCACCCCTGGAAGGAGGGCATTCTCTTCTTTCCCGAGAACACGCGTTCTGTTCCTTCCCATCCCAGGAGTCTCTCCCATGACTCAGCAGAGTGGAAATAATCACGGAAAGATGATAGAATCCTGCTCTGCTGGGTCCTGGCCACGGCTCCTTACCTTCCTGCTGGTTCTGTGTCTCCGACGTGGCGGGGAGGACGGTGGACCCGTCTGGAAGCGGGGGAGGAGCAGGAGGAGGAGCCACAGTCCACACAGGAGGGCGAAGGCGGTCTTACTTGTCCAGCAGGTGGGACTGGAGCTCAGCCAACAGGCGCTAATGCTTTTCAGAGTGAAGAGAATATTCTCCATCTCTTTCCTCTGCGACACCTTAGTGCCTGGTCCCACAGCTGCCCTCACCCCACTGAGCCGTGAGCTTGTACTTGGGGACAAGAGACCCAGGCCCACATCACAGAGCCGAGGCCTGGTCACAAAGGGCTCCTGAGGGGGAGGGGACTGCCCCACCCAGCCCGACAGCTGTATCCCTCTGCCTCCCCCCATCCCCAGGGCCTCCACACTCTGCCCCTTGGCAGACACCAATCTCTTCTCTGCATCCATGAGTCTGAGTTTTGTGTTGTTTACTATGAGTGTCACATATAACATCTTATATATATAACAGTCTGTTTTACGCTAACACTAACTTAAATGTGAACATATTTTAAACGTCTGCATTTTTACTTCTTTCCCCACACATTTAATGTTTTTGATGTCACATTTACCTCTTTTTATTTTATGGATCTCTTAAATATTATAGTCCTAGCTAATTTTACTATTTTTGTCTTTTAACCTTCACACAAGCTTTGTAAGAAATTTATTCACTACCTTTGCTCTGTATATACTACATATTACCTTTTCTGTTAAGAGTTTACTTTTATATGTTCTTGTTATTAAGTATGCCATTTCTTTTCAGTTTAAATAAAAGTCCCTTAAACATCTCTTGTAAGGTCAGTTTAGTGGGAATGAACTCCTTTATTGTTGCTTATTTGGAAAACTCTTAATCTCCCTATTAATTCTGAATAATAACCTCCCTGGGTAGAGTATTCTTGGTTGGAAGATTTTTTTCTTTCTGCACTTTGAATATGTCATGCTTCTCTCTTCTGGCCTACAAAATCTGTGCTGAATAATTTGCTGATAGTGTAATGGGGTTTCCCTGGTGCACAAACAAATTGCCATTTTTGTTTTTGCTGCTTTTTATGTTCTCTCAGACTTCTGACATTCTAATTATAGTGTGTCTTGGTGTTGGGCTCTTTTTTTATATTTGAAACTCTCTGTGGTTCCTGGACCTGGGTGTGTGTTTTCTCCTCCAGGTTAGGAAAGTTTCCAGCCATTATTTCTTCAAATGAGTTTACTGCATCTTTATCTTTCTCTTCTTCTTTTGGGACCCCTTTAATGGGCGTGTGCACACACACACACACACACACACACACACACAGACACACACGTTTGTTTACTGTTGAAAGAGAGAGAGAGAAAGAAACAGAACATGAACAGGGGAGGGGCAGAGAGAGAGGGAGACACAGAATCTGAAGCATGCTCCAGGCTCTGAGCTGTCAGCACAGAGCCTGATGCGGGACTTGAACCCATGGACTGTGAGATGCTTAACTGACTGAGTCACCCACGTGCCCAGTTATCTTTAATATTTTAAATTCATTTCTCTTTTTGCCACAGTCTCTGGGTGAATTTCAATGCTTTGTCTTTCAGCTTGCAGACCCTATCTTCTGTTTTATCTGGTCTACCTCTCTAGAGTATTTCTCAGTTTAATTATTGTATTCTTCAGCTCTGTGACTTCTAGGTGGCACTTTCTCATACTTCCTGTTTCTGCTGAAGTTCCCATTGTTTTCACAAATTCTTCTCCCAGCTCTGAGGAGCAGCTTTATGACCAGCAAATTGAATTCATTACATGTAGATTGCTTATCTCCATATCATTAAGGTTTCTTTGAAGCTTGGTCTTATTCTCTTATTTGGAACATATTTTTGTTTCCTCATTTTGCTGGACTTCCTGTGTTTCTCTGTATTTGGCAAAACAACAGCTTCCAGTGTAAAGATGAGTTTTCTTGCTCACCCTTGTCCTGGTTCTTGGTTGTTTCCAACCTTCTGTCGTTGTCTAAACAGGCAGATTTATTTTGATATGGCTCTGTTGTTGAGGGTGTGCTGAGATCTGGCAATGTTCCAAGGAGAGAAATCTAATTTTAACACTTAGTTTCAGGATGATTGGAAGCCAGACCCTCAGGCAGAAGCTTTTAAAGTGTGAAAATATATATAGTCCCATTGGGCCACAATCTAATCCCAGCTGGACTCTAGATTGGAGACCTGGAGGTACCCCTAGGTGACAGTTTAAAAAATAAGGGCCCTAGATAAATGTATAAGGTCCTTTCTGGGATGTTTGACAGAGCTATAGTGAAGCCAGGGGGCTACCCAAGGATGGTGTCTGGGAGCCTAAGAAACCTGAAGCTTGTCCCTCAGGTTAAAGGGTAAGTAAATAGACCTTTTTCACGGGAAGACTGGGAATGTGTTTCTGTTGTTTGTGCAGTGCTCTGGGGCTGTTGGCCTGCCAAGAAGTGTCTTTCCAATTGTTATAGTCCCATGAAGCTCAGCAATGCCAACCCTCTTGGCCACCAGGGCCATACAAACAAAGGGCATCTCCTGTGTGGTTTCCACATGCCTACTGGCTTCAGCAAGGCAGCTGGTATGTGTAGGGGGTGAAGCATGCTCTCCAGCTTCAGAAAGAGAACAGGAAAATGCCTTGAATACATGCACTCATGGCTTTCAGCAATGCTGCAAGAGATCGCTCTGTCCCAGGTCCCAGGCTGGGGACAGTAAAGTGCCATGACTGTTCCCATGAGCATGTCCTAGCCAGGGAGTGGACTAGCCCTAGTTAGGCACAGGGGCGCCTACCTGTGCTAGTAGAGTAGGTAGAGAGCCCACAGATGGTATCTGCCAGAGCCTACAGAGAGGTCCCTGACTCACCCTTGCCCATTTGGCAGATACCCTCGGAGGAGCAAATGAATTTCCTTGACATACAGTCTAGGCACTTTTAAAACTGGTTCTTCTGCACAGGATTTCCCAGTGAGTCAAACCAAATATGAGCCCTTTGAAAGGAGAATCTTTGCTTCCTATAGCTCTTGGGGGTCCTGGAATGGCAGCCTCCATGGTTTTCTAAGTGAGGTGTCTTCAGGAGCTCATCTCTGTGCTGCAGATCACAAGGTTTGGGGTGCCTGATGTAAGGGACCAACCCTCACTCTTCCAGAAGAAGCACTAGACTGATGAGATCCCTCCCTATCGTGTGTTGGGACTCTGGGGGTTGAGATTTTTTGCGAAAACCACATCTCCGCCTCTCCTCCATGTCTCAAGACTCTCTTATCTTTTGTTGTGGGGAAGCAGTTCATCTAGGTTTCACATCTTTTTCACAGAGAAATGATCCATGCGTAGCTGTAGATTTGGTGTGTCTGTGGGAGGAGACCAGTTCAGGGGCTTCCTTTGCTGCCATGTTAGATCTCTTTCCAGAATACATTTTATAGTATCTTTTAAAAAATGTTTATTTTTGAGAGAGAGAGACAGAGACAGAGGCAGACAGAGAGGGAGACAGAGAATCCCAAGGAGGCTTCGTGCTGTCAGCATGGAGCCCAATGTGGGACTCAAGCCCATGACCTAAGCTAAAATCAGGAGTTGAATGCTTAACTGACTGAGCCTCCCCAGGCACCCCAACATTTTATAGTGTCTTTCTATCATACAAGACAGTCCATTTCCATACTAATTCGTCAGCATCTATCAGGTGTATTACGTAATGGATTTTTCCTAAGGTGGTTGTTTTATCTATGATCTAGTGTTAGTTTTACTCTTCCTGACCAGTTTCAACTTTTCAACCTTTCTTGAGTCTTAAAAGCGTATTGCCTTTCTTCCTAAGATCCTGGGAGTGTGCCCATTTTGAAAGCCTTTATTGTTTTGCCATTGATATTTACTGTTATGCCTTGGCATGGGGCTGATTGATGAGGGTGTTCCATGAACGTCCCCCTTGCTTGTTAACTACACTTTATGGGAGTAATGTGAGCTTTCTGTTTTTGGTAATTTACTATATTCTCCACTGAGGACAAAGTAGGGAGTGAGCATATTGCTGTAAGGCCAAAGCGCATGATTGATAGTGTGGATGTAAAACAAGCCAAGAGTCATGGTTCTTGTGTGTGTAATAGGTTCTGTGAGTGAGAGAAAGCGGAGGGAGGCAAAGGGAGAGAACTGAAGTGACGCTAAGAAATAATCTCTCTATTTTTATCTTCTTTAATGATGCCAGCCTGGATCAAAACATTTCAAAGCACACAGAATCAATGAGTCAGAAATTATATTATAATTATACACCCATTATTCTCATGTGAGCTCTTGGAGCATGATTTATCAGGGATTTTTCTGAGACATTTTTATGGATAAATGGAAAGGTGTTCTTGATAGATATCAGTCTAGCAAATGACTTCAGAGACATAGAGAGCTGGAAAGAGCATTGCTGGAAATTAATTACTTTTTGTGAACCCATCAGAGAACTGAGGTTGCAGAAAAACAAGCAACATCAAATCTAAAAAGTGACGGGCACCCCCAGGAAGAAATAAGAGCTCAGCATTACTTTACTTAGGACAGACACAGACTGAATAAGTTATAAACCCAAACAAAGGTTAAACTAGAAAATTTTTAACAAATTGAGCAACAAAAGAAACAGCAAGTATTGGGTCATATCCCAGAGAATAAAATAAATGTCCATGAGTCCATATGAATATAAATTCTTGACCATAAAAATAAATCACAGAAAAATTATTAATAATACAGATGCAGATATTATTCCTGCCTCAAAGAAGTAAAGTTTAATTCCCTTCCCCTTGAGTGTGCACTGGATCTAGTGATTGGCTTCTAAGTGATAGAGATTTGAGAGGAAAAAATATAACTTTATAGAGGAGAAATCTGGAAGGCACCACCTACACAACGCTCCAGCTAACGTCCCCAGTGATTAGTCATGTTGATGTCACATACCCTGGAGGGTTCTTACCTTCATGCTACAGTTCGTCCAAACCATAACCTCTTTCGAATCAACAGAAAGTATCAGAAAAACCTAAAATGAGAGAACTTGAAAACTGAAAAAGTCACGTAAAAGAAGAAAGGGCTATGAGAGGATCACAGTTGGAGGATGACTAAGCTGATACTTAACTAATTCTGTGTTTATCCTTATTTGGATTCTAGGAGAGAAAAAGGACATTAGTGGAAAGACTGGTGAAATCAGAATAAAATCTGTAGTTTAGTTAACAGTATAGTACCAATGTTCATTTCTTAAGATGGTAATATTAAGGGAAGTGACTTCTAGAAGTTATCCCTTTTATCCTTACAATAAGAGAAATCTGGACAGATTGGAAATCAATGGCTTTTCTTGGACCCATCAGAGAACCAAGGCTTCAAGGCTAATTGCCACCTACAAGGCTGGAAAGGCAGGCACATCCAGAACGCTAGGAACTGACACCTGCGTCCTGTCCTGAGATCGGCAGCAGGCACCACTGTAGCCCTGGGTTGGTAGGAAGACTTCAACGATAGTTTTGACAAATTGCTGGACGCTGTATGACTCATTGAGAATGAGAAAATCCTGGAGGCCACAGTCTTGGGGCTTCCCATCAGTACCCTTGTATGTTCTCATGGTGAAGATTGAGATGCCCTGGTGGCTTGGGTGGGGGGAGGTGAATGCAAGTAGAGGGTAGTTGGGGATAGGAATTATTTGGAAACATATCCAGAGCTTTCTATAGAACAGAAGGATACTCTCCAGGAGAAAGAACTTGGCCAGAGTGCAATTAAGTTATGGACAGGAGCAGGGGAACAGGGAGAGAGGTATGTCCCTGCAGCAGAGTCACAAAAACCTGTGAAGGTCACAGCCCCAGACAGAGACCCACTATAGACTGGGACTCACTGGCAAGTGACAGAATGCTTTTTCTCCCTAACAGTCTACCATGGCACCAACAGTCTGCCACGACACCAACAGTCTGCCACCACACCAACAGTCTACCACAACACCAACAGTCTGCGATGACACCTACAGTCTGCCATGACACCAACAGTTTGCCATGATAAGAATCTAGCAAGTAGATTAAAGCCAAAAGAACTGGAAGACAAAGAGTCTCTCTGAAGAGGAGTACTTAGGGAAGCCCAAGGTCAAGAGGGGAGACAAAACCAAGAACACATTTGAAACCTCTGGCATCCACATTACCACAAACATTAAACATGGCCCACCAGATAAAGATTAGAAAGCTGGATCTACATAAGGAGGGGCTTCCAGGAAGGAAAGTTTTCCCTTGGGCTCTTCTGGACTCCATCTGTCAATAGCAAATGGGTCATTTTCCAGGAATGGATTTACATTCCTTATGTCATCTGCCAAGCTTACACACACATCATTTTGCAAGTTTTAAGAGATAAAGCAAAAATAATGATGTCAACAGAAAACCTGGGGCAAAGAAACATAACAATAACAATCCCAAGCGGTGAGCCCCACCTGCTAGGGAATATTACGCAGGGGACAGAAAACACAGTCTGACAGCTGCTTTCTGCACCAGAGCCACAGCATGTTTCATGGCATCTTAAGGACTGAGTGAGATGTTCAGCTTTCGAGATAGTGGTTCTCTGCTGTCTCGCTGCCACCGTGTTTACAGCAAACTAGGTTCAAATAAAAGTACTTCTGATGGTTCCTAAGCCTGAAAGTCAACATAAAATTCTTATTTCTTCTTTGATACATGCCCCTTGCAATTTTCCTGGGGTCGGACTGTGGTTATTTTTGTATATGTGGGCCTCATGCCATCATGTGGCCACACCTGGTCCCTGGGATGCCATGGCAAAGCCTCTTAGATGGAAAAACTAAACCCACAATAGCGGGAAGGTGGTGGTGCCTCAGACCAAATGTGTATGGCTTCTGGCCAGTGGCCCTCTGCATTAGCAACATTGGGATGTATACTGCCAGAAAACGTACTTTTAAGGAGATAAAATACATATATTGCTGAAAAGAAAATTAAAATACGTAATTATCTTCATCAAAATTTAAATACAACCTTTATGCCATAACAGAAATCTAAAACACTTCTGAGTATGTGTATGTACAACATGTTCCTTTTTGTAAGACGGTGATGAGGATTGTAGGTTTTCATGTGAAATAGTCATCATGAGCATTTTACAACCGGCTGGCTTTCACATCCCAAACCTCGCACTCTGGATGAAGAACCTGATGATAAGAGAGACTAGGTAATGTTTTCCTTTTCCCAGCAGTCAGACTGAGCTAATCAGAGCCCACATCTTCCTGGCTGGGGGCCTGGTCCCTCCCCTTCGCAGGACGGCCATCTCTGAGAAGGTTGAGAACCATGGCCATAGCATCTTCTCATATGTCATATCCCCTTGTTCTCTGTGCTTAGTGCTCTTACTTATGAAGCTGAGGGGTCTAGCACACAACTTCCCACAGTCTGAGGGTCTCTACACCATTCACCTGATCCACAAAATGGGAAACCAAGGACCCTTCCCCAATCCTGGGCTGTGGTGGTGGATGTCTCAGACAGGAAAGCACATCCTGGAACAAATTCTCACGATCTGTATCAGAATACAGTAACCTTGTTGGGTTCCCTGCAATTTTAAATTTCCTATCTGTTTTTAAATTTTAGTTTTAATGATTTGAGAGAGAGAGAGAGAGGGAGGGAGTACATGTGAGGGCACATGCATGTGCGAGAGTAGGGGAGGGGCAAAGGGAGAGAGAAAGAGAATCTCAGCTGCCCAGATGCCCCAAATTTCATATTCTCTTTAAAAATTTTTTAAAAATGTTTATTTATTTTTGAGAGAGACAGAGTGCCAGTGGGGAAGGGACGGCGGGGGGCGGGACACAGAGTCTGAAACAGGCTCCAGGCTCTGAGCTGTCAGCACAGAGCCCAATGCGGGGCTCGAACTCATAAGGCTGAGATCATGACCTAGGCTGAAGCTGGACGCTCAACCAACTGAGCCACCCAGGTGCCCCTAAATTTCATATTCTTAATGCAAGACTCTGCAAAAACAGTTTAGAAAACAATGTAAAGGTTTCGGTAAATTAGGACAGGTTAGCAAGACCTGCAGTGTTTCTGTTTGCTCCCATTTCCTACTTTGTGAGGGTTCCTGCTGCAAATAAATGACATCCCTTCATTTATTTGGATTACTGTGCCACCTACCATGTTGCAGATGACGTGAGCAGTCGTGAAGGAGGCGAGCTGGCAGGGCCGAGTGTGGGGAGCTGGGGGGGTCCTGTCCACGGTGGGAACGTGACACCTGTGAGCAATAGACAAACACGTGAGTAAGGAGACGTAGGCAAGGACACAGCAGGCTTCAGGAGCCAGACTTAATCAGCATTTCAATCCAAAGGTAAAGGTAACTGTTCTAACTACTGGAAATGAGAACAAGTCGAGTGGTTGGTTACTGGCAATACAAGTGAGTCTGGAGATTATAAAATTGGTAGATGCTGGGGAGCCTGGGTGGCTCCGTCAGTTAAGCATCAGACCCTTACTTTCGACTCAGGTCACAGTCTCATGGTTTGTGGGTTTGAGCCCCCATCGGGCTCTGTGCTGACAATGTGGTGCCTGCTTAGGATTCTCTCTCTCCCTCTCTCTACCTCTCCCCTGCTCACTCGCTCTCTCTCTCCCTCTCTCTCTCTCTCTCTCTCAAAATAAGTGAATAAATAAAAATTAAATCAGCAGATGCTAAGATTAATGTCAGGAGCAGGGTTGGTTTGAGTCAAAGAGTCAGCTGACCCTTGAATGGCCCTTTTCAGGGGCCCCTCCTCCTTCAATCCGGTGGTGTTTCCGAGGGCTGGTCCTCGCTGAGGTCCACCCGACCGTCCTCTGCTGCTCTGGTGGGCAGGGCATGGCGTTGAGGATAAACTTAGGGCGGTCAAATCAAAGGGATGAACAAGAGGACACAGCCAGACCTTTCTGTCCTAGAAGCCCAGGGGAAGGGGCCGTCTCCCACCTTAACACACTCCCTTACCTCAAATCCTTTAATTCTTTAAAACCTGGGAGCTGGCAAAACTCCAACTGACCCGTCTCGCGGCAGGACGCACGGACCCCGGAGAACAGTGGGTGTTGTGAGTGGTGCTGAGCCCACTACAAGGAAAGAAAACAAAGACAGAAATAGATGAGTTGTAAATGTTCCATCCAAACTCCTTCAACTTCTTCTTTCAGAAAATCTTTCACAATGATGTACAAACTATTTTAAAAACCTGATTTCCTGGGTTTAGTTTGTTTGCTTTTGCTCGAAGCAGGAGCCCATTGTTTAACTCCACCCAGGAAGGTGGAATCCTTCCTTTAGAGTCTGGCATCAGCACAGGATGCATCCTGCAGAGGCACAGATAACCATGTGTCATTCTTGAAAAAGAGGGAGTTTTCCACTATTTTTCAGTGCAGGAGTTTTGCAACCAAATTTGGTCTCTTAAGATTTTATTTTTAAGTAATCTCTATAACCAGAGTGGGGCTTGAACCCACAGTATTTCTTTCTTCTTCTTTTTTAATTTTTTCCAATTTTGTTTGTTTTTTGAGAGACAGAGAGTGAGCAGGAGACAGGCAGAGAGAGAGACACACACAGAATCTGAAACAGGCTCCAGACTCTGAGCTGTCGGCACAGAGCCCTACACGGAGCTTAAACTCACAAACTGTGAGATCCTGACCTGAGCCGAAGTCGGATGCTTAACTGACTGAGCCACCCAGGCGCCCCAAACCCACCATATTTCTAAAATACATGGTAATATTGGTTTGATCAATACACATTACTAACTGTCCTTATAAATATAGATTATGATTAACCATTAATTAGTTCAGTTCACTCATATTTAATCCTCAGCAGTATATAAAAACAAAGAGTATAGAATTATATATTACATTTTGTTGTCAATTTTTAGCCTGTGTGGGGGACCCTCTTTGTTCTAGAACAAAGCCACATTTCCAAAACAAGTGCTGTGGGACAGTGTTTCTCAAATTCTAGAGGACTTAAGAATCCTTGGGGCCCCTGGGTGGCTCAGTCAGTTAAGCGTCTGACTTCAGCCTAGGTCATGATCTCACGGTTCCCAAGTTGGAGCCCTGCATCAGGTTCTGTGCTGACAGCTCAGAGCCTGGAGCCTGTTTCAGACAATGTGTCTCCCTCTCTCTCTCTCTCTGCCCCTTCTCCATTCACACTCTATCTTCCTCTCTCAAAAATAAACATTAAAAAGGAAAAAAAAAAAGAATCCCAGACTCCAGAGTTTCTGATCCATTAGTTTGGGGATGGGGGGGGGCAGGGAATTTGCTCCCCCCCCTTTTTTTTTAAGATTTTAAATTTGAGAGAGAGTACAAGCAACATGCATGTGGGGGAGGGGCAGAGAGAGAGAGGGAGACAGAAGATCCGAAGTGGGCTCTGCACTGACGGCAGAGAGCCTGATGCAGGGCTTGAGCTCAGGAACCCTGAGATCCTGACCTGAGCCCCAGTTGGAAGCTCAACAGACTGAGCCACCCAGAGAATTTACTTTTCTTATAAAAGATGGCAGCACACTTTGAGGTGTTTTACCTGATTCCCTGTTTGTTTCCTCCTCATGAGCGTGATGCTCTTCACACAGAGTCATCGGAATCACTCATGATAACGTAAGTGAAGAGAGAGAAGTTGTAAGAAATTCGCTCTGCTTAATTGCTTGATTTTAATTCTTGCCCTTTGCTAAACTATTACTGGTCAGAAGCATATAAATGACCCCTGAAGCTCTGATAGTACATTGGTAACTGAGGCCGTGCGGTCTGAACGAGCAGGACACCCCTGGGGTCTCAGCACAACCCTGGCGTAGAGGAGACGCGAGTGCTGGCTGAGGGCGGTGTCACCAGGCAGAGGCGGAGCCCCTCACCCCCACAGCGGTGACTGCGCCCTGACGGTTGCTGCTGATGACGTTTTTCTCATCGGCCCTTACGTGAACAGGCTTGGGTAATGGAGGCGTACTTAAAACCTTCTCTCCTTCCCCTGGTTTGACCCATCTCCACTCAATTTGAATATTTGGTTTATCCAAAAGCTATGTTGATTTAAATAATTTTTTTCTTCTGTAGGCTTATAGGTGAGAATCCCTGGAGAGACCTGATCGCCCCCCGGGTCAGTGACTGGCACCTCCTAACCCCAGGTCCTTTCTGGCTCTTGACAAGAGGCACCGGTGCCTTGTGGGCTCGTCCACTGGGCAGCTCACAACATGGCCGCCTGCTGCTTCCAGAGCAAGTGATCAAAAGAGCAGGGGCACGGTGGACGCCAAGGTCATTTAGTCACCTACGTTTGACAGTTATGCCTCTAGGTTCGCTTCTGCCGTATACTGTTTGTCAGAGGCAGGTCCGTATTCTAGCCCATAGTTAGAGGCAGGGAGACCACACAGGGTGGGAACCCAAGCGGATAGGGGTCCCTGGGGTCATCTTACAGACTGCTTCTCACAAGCACATTTGGGCCACGTTCTCCAAATTCACAGCCTGAGCTGGTCTCGATTTATTCTTCATAAAATTTCTCTAGGCAGTTTTTAACATTAAACCAACACACACTGTGACTAGCTTTAATTATTGACACATTATAATAGTCATTGTTTCCAATTCAGGCAATGCCTTTGATCGCTGATTTTTGATCACCTTAAATTTAATAACTTGTTCCCCAGTTTTCCTACAGAATTTGTTTTATGTAGAAGATTAAAAAAAGTTGAAAGGCCAATTTTGTACTTAAATGTATTTGTTTTAGATCTTAAAATCAGAGAAATCATTGTCCATTTTACTTTGAGGTGATTGAATGACCATTAGAAACTTCCTTACAGGATGTATTTGACCCTTTCTTTGAAGTTGTACAGGAGAAGCTGGGGGAGAGCTATCTGGGAAGACGGGTCTGTTCTGTCTTCAAACTCAACAGCAACGCTGCTGCGGGGAACTCGTGGGTCCAGGGTCAGACGTCCCCTGAGCTCAGCTGGGCTCCACCTGAGCAGTGAGTTCAGGGCCCAGGTGGCAGACATCCATGACTCTGTGCATGGACATACTCTTGCATTAGGGTGTCCTCAGCCTCATGAGGCCTCAGTTTCCTCTTTCAGGAAAGTAGGGATCCTAGGTTAGACAATCTTAATACAATATCAAAAACACATGATTAAAGATAAATTTGTGTTCATAAAGATGCAAACATTTTGAACTTTAAGAATACCACTGATAAGTGAAAAACAAGCCCCAGATCAGGACCCAAAATTTTCAAAACACACAGATGATAAATTACTTGTATCCAAAGTATATTTTAAAAGCTTGTAGCTTGATTAGAGGAACACAAAAATGCAATAAAATTTAAGCTAAAATTTTGAATAGACATTTCATCAAAGGATGTATATCGAATGACCAATAAGCACATGGCATGTTTCTCAGTATTATTAGCCATCAGAGACACGCAGACAAAAACCACACTAAGACACCATTCACAAAGGCCAGGATGACTATAGTAAAAAAGATGATGAGTGACAAGTGTCGGAGAGGCCATGGAGAAAGTGGAATGCTCATTCCTTGCTCGTGGCAATATAAAAAGGTGCAGCCATGTGGAAAGCAACCTGTTACTTATTTAAAAATTAAGACATAAACTTACCATATAACCCAGCAATGACTTTCCTGAATATCCATCCAAGAGAAATGAAAATAAGTTTCTGTCCAGAGACTCGTGCATGACTGTTCGTGAGCATGATCTGTAACAGCCAAACGTAGAAAGAATCCAAAAGCCCATCCACGCTACAACAAAGATAAACCTCAAATATATCATGCTAAATGCATTTTTACAAAGCCCAGATTGTGAAATCCCATTTACATGAATGAAATGTCCACAAAAGGCAAACCTACAGAGGCAGCAACTACATTAGTGATCACTTTGGCATCTTTGTGTGGTGATGGAAATGTTCTAAAATTGGATTGTGGGAACAGTTGCACAACACTACAAATTTATAGAAATTACTGAATTGTGCACTAAAAAAATTGGGTAACTTTAATGATATATATATCATATATACTTTGTATACTGTATTAGCTAAGTATATATATTAACTATATATAGTACTATTTATTATATGTATACCATATATTACTAATATATTATCTGTATATTACATATATGACATATACTATATGTATGCTATATACTACTAATATACTAGATGTCATATGTATACTATATATTACATGTAATATATAGTATTTATATAATACTATATTAGCCATGTATATATTTTGTATACTGTATTAGCTATGTGTATATATATGTATGTGGTAAAAAATAAAACAGTCACCTTCAGGGTCGCTGTGACAAGCAGAGTTGAAGTGCTCGGTATATACGGGCTAGTCAATAAATTGCTGTTGTCTTAATTTCTGACTCTGCCATTATTTCAGCTTTGTATCTACTATGAAAGATTTTTATCCTAAAAAACCAATCCTGCGTATGTATTAAAAAAATGGAGTGCTAACCCATGCTTTTTGCCATTGCCTTGTGCCATTTAGATAAAAAAATGAATATGAAAATTGTATGATATTATCATCAACAGATGGAATTATGCCCATGACTTACCTAAACGTTATCAACATTTGAGATTATTTCCCCTAAATTCCAATCTATAAAGTAAAAGCTTAATCATGTCTGTTAGAAGTTTTCACTTTGCAGTGACACCAAATTATTTAATAGTATTTGCATCAAGTGAATCTTAGAAAGCCATTTATATTTTTAAAACTTTGGTAGTTTTCTTTTATAATGCTCTTGTGAAATATAAAAAAGTATCCTTTTAGCCTATAGTCTATAATTAGAGATACAACCAGGAAGGGAAATAAAAACTGAAATCCCAATAGCAGAATGAATTTTACAGGCTAATTAGAAACTTTGAGAGCCTCAAATTTTAATTAACACTTTCCGTTTGCAAATTAGCTGTAGAAACGGTTGCACTTTGCTGCCCTTCTCTCCATAAGAAGCATCTTTTAAAAAGTGAATGGAAAAAACAACATGGAACAAGAAGCCAAGAATGCTAATATTTTGCTTGCTTTATGTATTCTTGAGCTTCTCCTCCAGGCTTCATGCCTGCTTCTTTTTATCATTAACAAAGAATCCTCTGCTAGCAAGGGGGGAAGGCAGTGAGAAAACACCAATAAAACCAAAGTTCTGAAAACAATTTTAACAAGAACAGTAATGCTAAATACCTAGAATTTTGTTTCAGTGCAGAGTTGCTTAGCTCCCTGCTGGACAAAGGCTAGATGTGGTCACATTCTTCAGATTTCAGCATAAGCCATGAGGGTGCTAGATGCCAACAAGAAAATGCCTGAGTTGATGAAAATCTTCTTTCTGATTTATTTAGACAAACCTTGGGATCATCTGTGATTTTAAGAGGCAAGAAGATACATTCTGAATATAAAAAATCAAGAAAGTTAAAGCAACAAGAAGTTACACTACACAGTGGGAAGCAATGGGCAAAATTCAGGTCAACGTGGCCCTTTTGGAGCCGGAGGGGGAGGAGAGTAAACACGGGGAAGGGGTGTCCGTGTCCTGTGGACCCAAGAAGCGCTCATGAAACCAGGCCTGTGGCTCCCCTAGAAGAAGCAGAGGAGCCCCTTGGTCCAAGGGTCACATGTGACCCCGTTCTCCACCCCTAGGTCTATTGCAAGGAAACTTCCAATGACCTAATTGCTGTAATGCGTAACCCACCTTCTTTTCTGGGTGGTAGGACTGTCTTTTTTCCCCTGGATATTTATTGTTCAATCTGTCCCATGTTCTCCATCTGGGGGAAACTTTCCACCCCCTTCATCTGTGAATTTTCTTTTAACCCCCTGCAACCCTTCCCAATCCTGTGATCTTCACAGGAGATGCCAAGTTCTTAGTTGACACTTGACTCGAGGTGGGATGACCAGATGTCTTCCTGAGGAATGTAAAATGGGACTAACATGTTTCACATCCCCACTCTCACCCCACTCACCTCCCGAACAAAAAAACCTAAACTCAGCTGGCCACATTATTGAAAGAATGAAAACAGCATTCCACCCAGAGGCATAATAATAAAGTACACTTGCAGAAGAAAGCAGAGAAAAGAGAAAAAAAAATAGTGTTTTCTTTGATATAGGACATTAAAGTTGGAGTTCTACAACTTTTTAAAAAAATTATTACCTGACATATTTCTAATAGCAAGATTATAGTTGTAGTAAATGTTCATTGGGTCCCTTGCCCCTCTTTCTGCAGATAGGATGTGTTCAAGTTTAAAAACAAACTGTGGAATCTCCAAAAAACTAGAAACAGAACTACCTCATGCTCTAGCAATTGCACTATTAGGTATTTACCCAAAGGATACAAAAATACAGATTCGAAGGGGCACCTGCACCCCAATGTGTATATCAGCGCTATCAATAATAGCCAAACTATGGAGAAAGCCCAAGTGTCCATCAACTGATGCCTGGATAAAAAGAGGTGGTGTGTGTGTGTGTATGTGTATATATATATATAATGGAATATTATTCAGCCACCAAAAAGAAGGAAATCTTGCCATTTGCAATGACTTGGATGAAACTAAAATGTATTGTGCTAAGTGAAATATGTCAATCAGAGAAAGACAAATACCATATTTTATTCATATGTGGAATTTAAGAAATAAAACAGATGAACATATGGGAAGTGGGTGGGGGGTGGGGAGAGGGAAACAGACCGCAATGACAGAGAGGCTACCTTAATGATAAAGAACAGACTGAGGGTTGATGGAGGGAGGGGGAGGCGAGTGGGCTAGATGGGGGATGGGGACTGAGGAGGGCATTTGCTGGGACAAGCACCGGGGTGTCGTATGTAAGTGATGAATTGCTGAATTCTTCTCCTGAAACCAATATAACACTGTGTGTTAACTGACTTGAATTAAAAAAAAAATTATTACAGGCAAAAACAAACAAAACAAAATAAAAAACTCTATTGTCTTTATCTAAATATTCAAACCAATTTCATGTCGAAGCACACAGTTTACTGCTATTAAGATACTACCCACCTTCGTGCACTGAAGGACAAAGGTCTCAGGGAAGGATATTTAGACCAACGCCGCCCTTCTCAATGACAGACAACATAGAAAATAATCATGGACATCGAATCTCTTATCAGTGGAATGAAGTCTTGGCTTCTTCCTCTGCCAAACTGCATTTGATGTGTGAATAAGAAATAACTTTTGTTCTTTATCTGCTAAGATTTTGGAGTTTTAGCTTAATCTGAATAAGCTTACCCTCTCCTCACTGGCATCATTATATACACATAAATATTGTTTTCCCAGATCATGAAACATGTTATTGTCCTGAAGTGTTCACACGTCTGACGTCCATCTCATACAGGGGGCGGGATCATTGACTGGTGTCAGCCCTCAATTATGTCACCGTGTGAGCAGAACCTTAGTAAACGTTGAATGAAATGAATTTGTTCAGGAATGTTTTCCCGCTAACATTTGCAAAATATCATGAGAATGTGATGTCACCTACATTTCCACAAATCTCAAACATCAATTTCTTCCTCTTGGAACACTCCTAAGGTCTTTGTTCTCTTTTCACCCAGTTTATCACCACGTTTTTCCTGCCTTTTACTTTTCCCAGCTCTGTGTTTTACTTTCCTCTGCGCAGTTGGAAACTTTCATGCAAGTCCTAATTCTCAGTATGGACTTCTGTTCCTCCTTATTTCGTAAACCTCTTCCCCTGACCCTGCCTGCTCCATCTTTTGTTCTGCATGATCCTAGCACTGCACGCCACACTGCCCTGGCTCAGTTCTCTGTAGTCCTTAAACTGCTCTTCCTGTCCACACCCTAGAGTCCACCCTCTCCCCACTTTGTCTTAAATTTATTTTTGAGGAAGAGAGAGAGACAGAGTGTGAGTAGGGAAGGGGCAGAGAAAGAGACACAAAATCCCAAGCAGGCTCCAGGCTCAAACTCAGGAAGCATGAGATCGTGACCTGAGCGGAAGTCGGGTGCTTAACTGTTGGGCCACCAAGGTGCCCCAAGAATGGTCAGTTTAAATTGCTGTGTGGATCACATGACTTTAAGTCGAGCCAAATCAGGCTGAATGAGCTCACTCAGAAAACTCCAGCAGGAGAACAGAGCCCTAATACTATCTTGTATGGGCAAACCCTGGACAAGGTCTTTGTTTGTTTTTCACTAATAGTTCGCTTGAAGTATAATTAACTGTATAGTGGGCTGAATAGTGTCCCCTAAATTCATGTCCTCCCAGAACCTCAGAATGTCACCTTATTGACAATAGGGTCTTTGCAGATAGATTTAAGGTAAAGATCAAGATGAGATCCCATTATATTAGCTTGGGCGCTAAATCAGATGAGACTGTCCTAGTAAGAGGCAGAAAAGGACACAGAGACACAAAGGAGAATGGCGAGTGAGGAAGGAGGCAGAGATTGGAGTGATGTGTCTATAGTTTGAGAAACGGGGAGGGGCAGAGAGAGAGAGGGTGAGAGAGAATCCCAAGCAGGGGACTCGGGGCTTAAACCCCGGAACTGTGAGACCGTCACCTGAGCTGAAATCAAGAGTTGGACGCTCAGTCCCCAGCCACCCAGGCACCCCAAGGCCTGACTGGCTTGAAGGGAAAAGCATGGACGTTAAGGGCAATTCTGGTGACAATTCAGAAAGCAGCCAGAGGCCACTGCCGAGAAAGTTTCTCACTGTGAACATTCAGCTGTTCATGAACAGAATCTTGGCAGAAATACAAATGTCAAAGGTGCTTCTGGTGAGATCTTAGAAAGAAATGAGGAACATGTTATCGGGAATTGGAGAAAATGTCATCTTTGTTATAACATGGTAGAAAACTTGCCTGAATTGTGTTCTTTTGTTTGGTGGAAAACAGAATTTACAAGTGATAGCCTTGGATATTTAGCTGAGGAGATTTCCAAGCAAAACTCCTATCTGCCTTTAGCACAATTTTGTGAGGAAAGAGACAAGTTGAGGAGGGGATTACTCGGCAAAGAGGAACTAGCACTTGATGTTTGGAAGGTCCCAGGCCAATCCGACTACAAAGGATGGGAAGATGAGGCCGTTCGTTAAGGGGAATTGTGTTTGAGAGGAGGCCAAGGAGGAGGCTGGACAAGCTCCGCTGAGGAGGTCAGGTGGGGGCCTCCCAGACCCACTCAACCAGCTCAGCAGAGGCAGGACGAGGGACAGGGTGCTGTAGGAGAGATCCGGTGTCGTGGGTCCCCGTGACATATACGACAGACCACCAAGCTTCTTGAGAATGTCGCATCAGCAGAAAAAGTCCCAGCTTTGCCTGAAGCAACAGAGACAGGGAGGCATGAAGGGGAGGCGGTCACACTTCTGGGATTCTGTAAGCAGGAAACGGGCTTGCAGATCTACATGGTGACAAACACGGGCTGTCCTTCAGAAATAAGGAAGAACGACTCCAAAGACAGAGATGTGACCACTAAGGCAGAGGCCTGGGAAGCAGGCTCAGGGCCAGGGACCAACAGGACAGCCCCTTAGAGCCCTGGGGCCAGGGCGTCAAGCCTAACAGAACTTTCCCAGCCTGGAAAACTCATGGGATTTACTCTGCTGGGTTTGGACTTGCCTGGTGACCCATCTCTTCCTTCCAGTTTCCTCTGTGGAAACGGGAATGTCTGTCTTATACCTGTCCCACCGTTCTGTTCTGGAGGGAGATAGCTGTTTTCTAGCTTCACAGGTCCATGGATGGAAAGAAAGTTTCCTAGGCATGGCGCCTACCCACTGTCACCCCAATGCCTCACGTAGATGACTCAGAGGTTGAGATTTGGGACTTACAGGCAATGCTGGGGTGGGTTAAGATCTTGGGGGATGTCGGGACAGGATGAAATCATTTGGCACAGGGGAGGGAGGTCAATGTTTACTACCTGGCAGGAGATGTCATTCTCTATGACTCCGTTACTCAGAATTTTACTGAATTTTTACATTTTCCCATGTGAACTTCAGAAATGGCTTGAGTAAAGGACCACACCACTCACTAAAACATAAAAAGGAAAACCAGTAACTGTTGGTGTTTTAATCAGGATTATATTAAATGTATAAATGAATTTAGGAAGAGCAATTTAATTACACTAAGTCTATCTACTCAAAACTAGTGTTCAAGACAGATTTACCTGCCAAATTACTATCGATTCCTTTTCCCTTCTACCCATATTCCTTGAAATGCCTCTCTGTGTATATGACAAGTCCATTTCTTTGTCATCTCAACTCTAGGTACTTTAAAAGATACAATGTAGAATTAGTGATTCTGCTCACAAGCTGTCTATAGTTTCATAATGAAGATGTCTGCATTTATAATTAAAATTTGGGAGATAAAGTAGTAGGAATCCAACAAAACCAGAAAACTTCCTTCAGGATCTCAAAAGTCTAGAAGCAAAGGTGAGAGGTCTCCATTCTCCTTTCCTATTTACTGGACTATTTGTTAGATGAATGTACAAATGGGTAGTGGAAAGTGGGAAGGATATGGACCTTGGAACGGGCAGACCCGACTTCAGTGCCTGGGTGCAGGGCTCCGGGAAGTGACCTTGCCTCGAATGTTGGAACCAGCTTTCTTGCTTGCCTAGTGGAAATACTCATATCTTCTTTTTAGAGCTCTTATGGAGATGAAAAGAAATACTCTTCATAAAACGTCTACCAAATAATGCATGCCCTTTAAATTGTACTGCATCTTCTGATACACTTTGGGTCTAATGGTCAGTGAATCCCTCACAATGGACCCAGCCCACGAAGATATATTTATTAAATATATATTTATTAACATAAATATATAAATTGTATTTATATATTATTAATACAAATATATTTATTAATATATTTATTAAAATGTGCTTTGAGAACTATGCTTTTTAAAAAAAATATTTATTTAGAGATAGAGAGGAAGAGAGGAAGCGGGCGTGCAAACAGGGGAGGGCACAGAGAGAGAGGGAGACAGAAAATCCCAAGCAGGTTGCACACTGTCAGCACAGAGCTGGTGGTGGTGCTTGATCTCATGAACGCATGAACTGTGAGTTCATGACCTGAGCTGAAATCAAGAGTGGGACACTTAAGGGACTGAGCCATCCCGGTGGCCTGAGAGCTGTGTGGCTTAACATATGTCATGTGTGTTACAGATGGAAATTGTACGGCCTTCTTTATTTTATTTTATTTATTTATTTTATTTTTGAGACAGAGAGAGACAGAGGTGGAGGAGGGGAGGGGCAGAGAAAGAGAGAGGGAGACACAGAATCAGAAGCAGGCTCCAGGTGCTGAGCTGTCAGCACAGAGCCCGACACTGGGCTTGAACCCATGAACTGTGAGATCATGACCTGAGCCAAAGTTGGACGCTTAACCGACTGAGCCACCCAGGCGCCCCTGTATGCTCTTCTTTAAAGTTACTAAATATCACTTGAAATTCAAAGTGATAGGTATCATTACTAAAAATAAATCAAATAAATAGAGCAAAAAAGACTTACCGTGTACCACACAGAAGTTTTCCTCATGGAGGTTTTAAACATTACTTTAAAACATTCTTGTCGTATCTTGATTTTTTGTTATTGACCTTGTTATGTAAATGAGGTAGTTTCTTCTCAATGGTTGTTGATTACAGATGTATCTTTTTATAGTGCAATTCAGTCTAGAATAGAATTCTGCAAAACAGGCAAAAGTGACACAGTTATAAACGCAGATTTCCTTCTGCAACTCAGCCTAAGTTAATGTAGACTATTAATCCATAGCTTCTTATCAGAAGTTCACTAAGGGTGTGGATATCTAGAATATAATTATACCGCAGCTCTGTTGGTAATTGTAAACCATTGATCTCCCTTCATTCATCTTATTTTATCTCCTCAGATTTTTATGGATTTAACCATAAATCCATGGTTCTCCGAAAGATAAGTTATTGCTGACAGTGTCAGGGTAGTGTCGTAACCGTATAATGAATTGTTTCTAAGAATCACAAAATTCTTGAGACTTGATTTGCTAAGTGACAGATGGACAGAATATCTCTTCTAAGTATTAGTTGCTGGTGGGAAAAGCGACATTAAAACTGTAATGTCCATTGTGTGTGAAGGTAGGGTTTTTTTTTTTAACAGCTTACTTGAGATAAGATTGCACATACCATAAAATTCACCCATTTAAAGGGAACCGTGTTCTTCAAGTAGAGTAACAGGGCGAAAAACCATCACGACAATCTAATCTTAGAACATTTTCAGTCCTCTCCTAAGGAAATGGACACTCATAGCAGATACTCCGTATTTTCCATGCTCCTCCCCACCCGTCTTTACTGTTACTAGTAATGTTACTAAAATACTTCCTGCCTCTCTTGACATTTGTCTCTTCTCAAAGTGTAATGTAACTGGAATCATAGCATATGTGGTCTTTTGTGACTAGATTCTTCTACTTGGTGCAGTACTTTCGGGGTTCATCCATGTTGTAGGACATATCGGTACTTCTCACACTGAGTATTTAATTGTCTGGTCTACCATATTTTCTGTATCCCTTCATCAGCTGATTGACACTTGATTGTTTCCACTATTCACATGCAAATTTTTCTGCGGACCTCTGTTCTCACTTCTCTTGGGGTCATATTTACGAGTGGAATTGCTGGATTCTATGATAACTCTGTTTAACATTCTGAGGAACTGCCAAACTGTTTTCTAAAGGTCTTTATTTTCAAAAGAGAGAGAATGAGAGAGAAAGGTAGAGAGAGAGAGAGGGAGACAGAGGATCTGAAATGAGTTCTGTGCTGGCAGCAGAGAGCCCAATTCGGGGCTCCACCTCATGAACCGTGAGATCATGAGCCCAAGTTGGGGTGCCTCACTGACTGTGCCCCTGCCAAACTGTTTTCTGAAGCAGATGCATCATTTTATATTCCCATCTACCATGTAGGAGAGTCTCCATTTCTTCACTTCCTCACCAACACCTGCTTTTGGCTGTCTTTTTATTTTAGCTGTCTTGGTGTGTCTAAAGTGTATCATCTTATGGTTTTGGTTTGCATTTCCCTAATGACTAATGATTTTAAGCATTTTTTTTGGTGCTAGTTACCGCTTGCATATTTTCTTTGGAGAAATTTCTATATAAGTCCTCTGCCCATTTTCCCCATTGGATTAGTTATCTTCCTATTGAGTTGTATGAGATCTTTATATATTCTGGATATAAGTCTCTTAGGAGATATATGCTTTGTAAATATTTTCTCCCATTCTGTGGTTTGTCTCTATTTTTTTATAGTACTAATTATTTGGTAGATAGAAGCATAAAGGTTTTTAATTTTGATGAAGTCCAGTTGATCCACTTTTTCAATTTTTTTCTGTGTGCCTTATCTAAGAGGCATTGCCTTCCCCAATCATGAAGATATATTTTTATGTTTTCTTCTAAGATAAAGAGGCTGCACTGAATATCGCCTATTGCACCTGAGACACACTGCATGGAGTGTCCTTGGGTGGAAGTTGGCCTAGAGCGGGAGCTTCCCGGAGGAGGGAGCCAGCCCAGGGACAGGCGGGCTGCATCAGTGGAGAGGAAAGCCCCTCAGGGGCCGGAGCAGGGGTGAGGGTGAAGAAGAAGGTGGGAAAGAAGGAAACCGCTCCGTGGGGCACAGGTCAGAACCGCCAGTGGTCATGACCTCAGTTTTCATGAAGGAGAGGTTTTAAGACGATGCTTGCTGACTCAGCATTTGTTGCGCGGCCTGGATATCCCCTAATTACAGTGATGTGTTGTGACCCATCTCCTGCTTTCCTTCCCTTCGACAGACACCTGAGGCAGAGGCATCAGCCAGTGCACGTTGGTGGCAGGGAGCCCCCCTCCCCCGCCCCCAAGGAAACCAGAGCGTGGGAACCAGGAGCGCTGGGGTTTGGTGGCCTCACCCACTTGCCTGCTCACTGTGGACTCGGTACACAGGCAGGTGTCCTTGCTGTGCTCCAGGAGCCTGACCTTGACCCAGGCACTCAGCAGGGTAGTGTGGGGGCAGATGGTCCCCGAGGCCCGCCTGAACAAAATCAAATCACCGGTCCCACTTTCCAAACGCTGTCACATTTAGACTTTGATGTTGTTGATTACAAATATGCCCAGTGTAGAAAGCTACGCTAAAATAGTAAAGAAATGAGTTTGAAGCCCTTTGGAAGTAAACATACTAAAACATTAGCTCCTTACTTATAGGACTTGGGGTTTTGAAGGATGTATATGTCTGCCTAAATCATTTTGTATTTCCCAAATATTTTCTAATTACCATGAATTACTTTCATAATTAGAAAAAATTTTAAATAAATAGACAAGGAAATTCTACATTATTTCCGATGTCTAGATTTTTTAGCAAAAAGAGAAACTGCCAAGGAGGGCCTGGGTGGCTCAGTCCTTGAGCGTCTGACTCGACCTCAGCTCAGGTCATGATCCCAGGAGTGTGGGACAGAGCCCTGCCTGCTTGTGATTCTCCGTCTTCCCTTTGCCCCTCTCCCCTACTCACACTCTTGAGAGAGAGAGAGAGTGAGAAAGCCCAAGGTAGACTGCTGGGGTCAAGTTCCCACCCAGGGCTGCGCTGGGTTGGCCGCGTTTGGTTAGCGGTCCCACACTCCACAGCGTCCAAGATGCCGGCACTAGTTGACTGCAGAACTGAAACCTGAATCCAAATCTTTGGATTCCAGATCCCATTTGATAGGTTTTCCGTCGGCAGTGTTTGCGGCCTGACCAGAATATGCTTTATCCCTTGGCGGCCAACAGGCGGACCAGAAGTCCTGGCGCTGTGGTCTGGGGCACCTGCGTGGCTCGGTCATCAGGCTTCCAGCGTTGGCTCGGGTCACCATCTGTGGTTGGTAAGTTTGAGCCCCATGTCGGGCTCTGCTGTCAGCACAGAGCCCGCTTCAGATCCTCGCTACCCCTCTCTCTGCCCCTTCCCTGCTCGTACTCTCTCTCTAGTGTTCAGAAATAAACATTAAAAAAATAAGAAAATAAATAAGCATTAAAAAGAAATGAACATTAAAAAAATAAACATTAAAAGAAATGAAACATTAAGAAAAAGAAATAAACATTTAAAAAAAAAACAGAGACGTACTGGTGGTGGGGCTTTCCTGTCCCCCACGACCCGCAGGCACCTTGGGCCCGGAGCCAGTAACTGTCAGGTGTCACGCACAGACTATGAAGGTGAAAGGGAATCACTCCCCGTCGATGGCTCTGCGGGGAGAACAGCCCGCCGCGCAGGTGAAATCTCCTTTGTGTTCGCTGCGGCGGGAACACGGCTCCGTCATCAGCGGCCTGCCCGCCGCCTCGATTCCTTCCAGTGGGGGGACCTTCCAGCACCTCACAGGCGGGGCTCCCACCTGCTGCGGCTTTAAATACTGAACACACAAAAGATTTCATTTTCCCATTTGCTGAGGATTTTATGGTGTTTCTTACAGTAAATATAAAGACATATTTTCCTATACTTCAAAGCATAAAAAATATGTTGGTATCGAGTAGACAACTAGATATTGGTAGTATTGATCCCGCTTCCTGTTATTTATGATATTTGCTTTTATCTGAGCAGTTGTTCATCAATCAATGTATACATCAAATAGATAAACCGTTTGGGGCTCATGTTCTCTAGCGGGTTAACAGAGATAATTGGACTTGTGAGCAGCTCATACCATACTTTTGAGATCCTATTTTTTTCTGACTCAGATAATCCAGTTTCTGATTCTTTAACTAATTTAGAGAACTTATGTTATTTTCAAAATGCACTAATAAAGGACTGCTAATCACTTTTCCCATCAACTGTAAACTCCATTAATTGGGGCTTCAGAATAGTGTGGTGTGAACCGAGGTTCTGAAGAAAGCATTCAATAAACATTTGTTGTATGAATATGTAAGCTGATTAATGATCCTGAGGCACAATAGTGCTGAAGTCAACTTTTCCAAAATTTTGTCATTAATTAAAGAATTTTTTCTTTACATTTCAGTGTGCAGTGGTCTGTTTTTCGTGTACAGCTGTGTATATGTGTATCACTTGCCATACTAAACATTTAATCTTTCCACACTCTCATCCACCAGGCACTGAACCTACTCACTCGAGTAAAAGAATACCAACAGCAAGCCCCACACATCTGGGGGCTATTTTCACATTTTAAAATTCCTACGTATGTTTTAAAAATTTATTTAATTTGAGAGAGGGAGAGAGAGCGTACACGTGTGGGAGCAGCCGAGAGGGAGGGAGACAGAGAACCCCATGCAGGCTCCATGCTGTCATCACAGAGCCCGACAGGGGCTCAAATCCACTAACTGTGAGACCATGACCTGAGCCAAAATCAAGAGTTGGACGTTCAACCGACTGAGCCACCCAGGTGCCCCAATTTCTAGGTATTTCTCATAAAATGAAAGAAACTATGCTTTTGTTGTTCACAAGTCATAAGAAATGTAGTAAGAATATACTTACAGAGCCAGAATCCGAGAATGGAAAGATGCCAGGAAGCCTGGAAGGCAGCGGCTTTGAGCCATGTCCAGGAGGAGTCGGGTGTCATGCTCTGAAACCTCTCCTCTTGCCTGTGGCCAGGACAGGCGCTCTGCAGGGAGAGAAAGGGGGGGGTGCTGAGGGGGTAAAGTGTTAGAGACCCGCTGTGATGAAGACGAATCGAAGTTGAGAATAACCTCAAAAGTGTTTGAGAACGAGGGAGAGTTTCTCTAGTGTGTTTTAAGAAGATTAGTAGCTACAAATCATTGGGAAAATGTGGAATCTTAAAATTGGAATCAAAACACAGTGTCTGTGTTTTGATATGAAATTTAGCCCTTCTTGAAAATAATTAGGATAGAACTGTATGCTCCTGGGTGAGAGGGCTCTTCACGGCAGACCATGCCCTCGCTAACGACCACTGGGAGAAGTGGAATAAATTATACAACATTATGTGTTTGAAGGCATCAGGTATATGGGGAAACAGCAGAATTGAATAAACTAACATTTCTAAGAGGGCACACCTTTCACCGGGAACTAATGATAAGCACTTGTTATTTCTCCTACTGGCAGAGTTTGACCGAGCAGAGGGCTGGGCTGCAAATGGCAAGAAAAGAAAACTAACAAAAATTTTAGTGGTCACATGGAACTGGATTGACAAGATTGGAGACTCCAAGGGGACCCCTGAAAGCACTTTCCAATTTCTACATGAGAGAGTAAAATGCATATTCCAGAATCTTCTGAAAGGCAATAAAATCTCCACTAACCTCACAATCCTTAGGAAGCAGCCACCCCCCTGGACCCTCTAGCCTGGTGAAGGTGAAAAGGGCCAGAAAATAAAACAGACCTGAGAAGAAAGTTCTAGAGAGTGGTGAATTGGCCCCGAGGAACAGAGCTATGTTTTAGTTGGATTTTTTGTGCTTTTATCAAAGAGCATCTGCTGGGGGACAGAGAAATTGGGAGAGACTTTAACACTTAGCAAAACACATTTAAGACTCAGCCAAGCTATTTTTTGAACCAACAGCTCACCGTCTCTTATTTCCGCATGGAATTCCATTGTACACGTATACCGCATGTTTATTTTTTCATCTGCTCAAGGACATCTTGACTGTTTACAGCCTTTGCCAACTGTGAATGGCAATTATATTCATGTAAAACATTTATTGTTCTCATTTTAGCCACTCTAATTGTGGGGTCTCATTGTGTTTTTAATTTGAATTTCCCTAAAGACAAATACCGTGGAGCTCTCTGCCATACTCCATTGATAGATGGTTTTTCCCCCCATTGAGTTTTATTCCAGGGTAGTTAGCATGGTGCTGGGAATGAAGGTTGGATGATGGTGGAGTTTTCTGGTTTTTTAACTGAACCTCAGTTCTGGGCAATCACTCTACACCTTGGTCTTAAGACCAAGGTGGTGTTCCTACCCCTCCTCTAGGAATAGTTCATTTTCCCCTCCTCCATGTTGAGTGACTTTCCATTACTCCCCCAGCCTTTCGTTTTGTCACTGTTTGCTCTGCAGACTGAGGCTTTTATTCACTTGAAAGACAGGGGAGAAGGATCTGGGTAGATTTCAGGGGCGGTCTCCATTCCCTTTCCCCAGGGCCCCAGACTATGGGTTAGCTGACCTTCCCTCTGTAGATTAGGACTTTTGGTTTTTCAGGAAAGTAAGGGGGGATGGGTCTGGGTGGAGTTTTGGCAATGGCTGCTGTGTCCTCTGCCAGACATTCCCTTTCTTGGGATTCTCCCCATCTCCTTGTGGTTGTCTGGTGGGGTTCCTAGAGGAAAACCTGCCAGAGGTGAAATCCCTCCTTTGTATCAGTGGTTTCCCGGGCTTCGCCCTCTCAATGAAGTCCATGCTTAAACAGCTGGTTAAAAATTTCTTGTTTGATTTTCTACCTGTTCATGACTTTTGGTCACTTTTTCTTATTAAAATTTTTTTAATGTTTATTTATTTTTGAGAGAGAGAGAGACAGAGCACGAGCAGGGAAGGGGCAAGGAGAGAGGGAGACACAGAATCTGAAGCAGGCTCCAGGCTCTGAGCACAGAGCCCAAAGCAGGGCCTGAACTTACGAACTGTGAGATCATGACCTGAGCTGAAGTCACTCAACCAACAAGCCACCCAGGTGCTCCCAACTTTTGGCCCCTTCTGTCTCGGGTAAGCAAAAGTGCTGGTGCTCTTCTCCCCACAGGCACTGGTCTCTGTAGCTACGACTTCAGTTCTTTTGTGGTCTCATTAAAAGTAGTCAACTTCCTGCTTCATAGCTGTTTTCTTTCTTTAAGGATGGGAGTGATGCTCTTTCTAACTCTCTCCATAGCCAATCTGAAAATAAGAATTCCAGATGTCAAATTTTGAAGTCATTGGGTGGTAGACTAAAGACCTAAGCTGTAAAATCCCTAAAGGACAAAAGTGGACCTCTTAAACCCAACTTCTGTGTTTTAATTTTAGATATTGAGCTTTTTAATTCTAGAATACCCACGTTAGGGCTATGGTATTTGGAAGACCTACCAAGCTTTCAGTTAAAAGCTACTGAGAGCCCCACCCTTGAGGAGGGTTGAGGGAGAGCTAATCTAAATCTTATGGAACCTGAAATTTAGAAATTAGACGAGAGTTACCAACCACTTGTTTCTGCCCGATAGAAGAGAAAGATAAGTGATGGAAGATACTATCTGGACCCTCAAAGTTTCTTTTGTCTAAAATATGCTATGTGCAATTCAAAATTACAAGACATGTAAAGAGGTAATATGGTACAGCTAAAACCAACAAGAAAAAAAAAGCAAAATAATAAAACTCTAAAAACAAGTCTGACAGATGATCCAGAAAATAACCTCTGCAAACAAGACATTATAATAATTATGATTAATATGCTGAAGAAAATAAAGATAGACCTAAAAATGAACAGATGGAGAATTTTCCCCCAAAGAATTAGACAACATATATAAGTAGCTTATAACTGAAGAATTTATATGTGGAATTAAGAAAAGAATGGATAGGCTTAGGAGCAGATTGGACAGAATAAGATGACTCATAGAAAACATCCAAAATATGATGCAAAAAAAACCTAAGGAACAGAAAAAGGGTAGAAGAGACTCGTGGCACTTGTCCGAAGTTCCCAGTATGCATATGCAACTGGAGTCCAAATAGGAGGGAATAAAATGGAGAAGAAAAAATATTCCAAGGGATATTTTATCTATAAACGTATCATACCAATGATATCAGCAAAACGACTAAATAGAAAGTTCCAAGGACTGGTTTCTCCACATAACACACACACACACACACACACACACACACACACACACACACCAGAAGCTGTGTATGAATCAATTTGTAAGAGTTCTGAAAACAGTAAGAGGCTTATAGAAACCAAGCAAGAGTCATCCTAATCCCACATCCTGCCTGACTTGACCTGGTGATGGTTACAGTCTTGGTCTTAAGCAAGTAGCAACCTGGTTCCCAGTTTGCCCTTCAAATTAGAGGAAGTGCAACATATTAAAAAACATTTTTTTAGGTTACTGTGTATACCTGCTGTGATCTGAGGATACCTGAAAGACTGATGTAAGGCATTCATTTCTGTCTCGCATAACTCGGAACACAGCAGGAAAAGTAGGGGGCAGTCTGTAAAAGCCAGAAGAGGACTATACACACAGATGCTTGATGCAAGAGTTTACAGGTAGAAATATAGAATGGACCATATAAGGCCCAGAGAAGCTGGGATTCAACTCTTGGAAATTAGGATATTCAGAAGCAGCCACATATAGGGGGAGAATTTAGAAACAGACCAGATGTTCATAGTGGCACTTTCTACAATAGCCAAATCATGGAAAGAGCCTAAATGTCCATCACCTGATGAGTGGATCAAGAAGATGTGGTATATATATACAATGGAGTATTACATGGCAATGAGGAAGAATGAAATCTGGCCATTTGTAGCAAAGTGGATGGACCTCGAGGGTGTCATGCTAAGTGAAATAAGTCAGGCAGAGAAGGACAGATGCCATATGTTTGCTCTCACAGGTCTAACAGGAGAACAGGAGAAACCTAATGGAGGACCATGGGGAGGGGAAGGGGGAAAGGGAGCTGGGGAGAGGGAGGGACACAAATCATAAAAGACTACTGAATACTGAAAACGAACCATGAACTGAAGGGGGTGGGGGAAGGGGGTGATGGTGGAGGGCACTTGTGGGGAGAAGCACTGGGTGTTACATGGAAACCAATTTGAAAATAAACTATTAAAAAAAAAAAGAAACAGACCAGATGTATGCTCGGGAAAGTTCTGAGAGTTTATTACGCTTTCTCCTTGGCTGATGGCTGAACCAAGAGGGCTCGTGGCAAACCTCGCTCTAAGTGTTGAAGGAACGCTCCAGCACAGAGCCAACCTGGCAAGGAAAGAGGTTGTTTACTTTTAGGGTTTATTTATTTATTTTTGTATTTTCTTTGTTTTAAGTTCAAGGCGTTCAAGAAAATCTGTGTCTGTATGGCTAAATGTGAGCTAAGGGAACAGACTTCAGCAATCACAATGGCATGGAAAAGTTTTTGAAAATCAATTGAGACAAATCTGAAACAAAAGGATTACTAGAACCTTAAATAAGTAAAATAAAGCAACCTCCAAATCATTCCTGAGTCCAGATAGCAGACGTATTAGACAAAGACTTAAAAAAAACTGTTCTAAGTATACTCAAACTAAAGGAAAACATGGACAGGTAACTAAGGAAACCAAGAAAAGAAACATAGAGAAAAATGAGAATTTCAGCAAGGAGATTGAAACTATAGAAAGGAACCAAACAAAAATTCCGTAGCTAAAAAACCACAATAATTCAAGTGAAAAATTCAGAGAGATTCAGCATCAGGTATGAGTATTTGGAAGAAAGAATCTGTGAACTTGAAGATAAGACAACTAAAACCATGGAGTCTGAGGAGAGAAAAAAAATAATGACAAAAATAAAAAGAGAATGATGTGTGGAACACTGTTAAGCAGGTTAGCATAGAATCACAGGAGTCCCAGAAAAAGACAAGAGAAAGAAGGATAGAAAAAATATTTGAAGAAATGAAAAACAACTTTTCTAAATGGGATTAAAGACATAAACAATGCAAATCCAAGTTCAACAAATTCCAAGTAGAATTTGAAACATACTATAATGAAATTATCAAAAAACAATGACAAAAAGAGAATCTCAAAAGCAGCAAGGGAGAAAGGAATGATCACATCCAGGGGTGATTCAGAAGATTCCCAGTCAACTTCATACTGGAAACCTTGGAGGTTTGACGGCAGGAGGATGATATGTTCAGATACCTGAAAGAAAAATGCTATTAACTGAGAATTTTATAATAAACAAAACTGTCCTTCCTTTCTGAGGGAAAAATGAAAGAAACTAGATATTTCCAGATAAACAAAATCTGATAGAATTCCCTACCATAGACCACTCCTACAAGAAATGCTAAAGAAATCCTTCAGATTGAAAGGAAATGACTTTAGGGGCACCTGAGTGGCTCAGTCGGTTAAGCGTCTGACTCTTGATTTGGGCTCAGGTCATGATCTCAGGGTTTGTGGGTTCAGGCCCTGGGTCAGGCTCTGTGCTAATGGTGTGGAGCCTGCTTGGGATTCGCTTTCTTTCCCTCTCTCTCTGCCCCTCCCCTGTGCATGCTCGCTCTCTCTCTCTCTCTCTCTCTCTCTGTCTCAAAATAAATAAACTTAAAAAAAAAAAGAAATTAAGTAGAATCCATATGAAGATATAAAGGTCTCTGGTGAAGGAAATACATGAGCACATATAAAAGCCAGTATGTGGAATATCAAGGAAACCTGAAAAGCAAAAACATCCTGAAAAAGAAGAACACAACTAGGAGGTTCAAACTTCCTGATTTTAAACTTTAAACTCTAGTACTTACTATAAATCCACAGTAATCAAAACAATAAGGCATTGGAACAAAGATGGCAATATAAATGAATGGGATAGGAGAGCGAGCCCAGAAGTAAACTCTTACATGCGTGGTCAGATCATTTTCAACAAGGTGCCAAAACCATCCAATGGGGAAAAAGGTTTTTTAAACAAATGATCCTGAGAAAACTGCATATCCGTGAGAAAGAATGAGTTTGAGCTCTTGCCTTATTCTGTATATAGAAATTAATTTAAAATATATCAAAGAGGGTTGCTTGGGTGGCTCAGTGGGTTAAGGGCCTGACTGGCTCAGGTCACGATCCCATGGTTCTTGGGTTGGAGCCCTGCTTTGGGCTCTGTACTGACAGCTCAGAGCCTGGATTCTGCTTCAGATTTTGTGTCTCCTTTTCTCTCTGCCCTTCCCTGCTCATGCTCTGTCTCTCTCTCTCTCTCTCAAAGATAAATAAACATTAAAAAAATATATCAAAGGCCTAAATATAAAGACTAAGAGTATAAATCTTCATCACATTGGATTTAGTAGTTATACATTATGAATAATGACACCAAAAATATGGGCAACAAGAGAAAAATTAATTGGGCTGTATAAAAAAAAAACTTCAGGTACTAAAAAACATTAACAAGAGAGCAAAAAAAAAAAAAAAAAAACCCAAGACAGTGGGAGATAAGATTTACAAATTATGTATTTGATAAGGGGTTAATATCCAGAATATACAAATACGACAACTCAAGAACAAAAAAAACCAAAGAGCTCAAATAAAAAAATGGGCAAAGGACTTGAACAGACACTTCACCAATGGAGATAATGCAGATAGCTGAAAAGCACATGATAAAGGCTCAATATCACCCACCACTGGGGAGATGTAAGACGAAGGAGCTAGCACCTCACACCCCACAGGATGGCTATTATCAAAAACGCTGATAACAAGTAAGGACATGAAGAAATTGAAATTCATGTACATTTTTAAATGGTGCAGCTGTTTTGGAAAATAGTGTGGTGGTTCTTCAAAAAGCTAGATGATATGATCTAGCAGTTACATTTCTAGGCATTTTCTACCCCCCACCTCCCAAACTGAAAGCAATGACTTAACCAGATACTTGTGCACCAACATCCATTGCAGCAATATTCACAAAAGCCAAAAAGTGAAAACAATACAAATGTTCATCAACAGAAGAATGGATAAACAAATGTGGTATATACATTTAATGGAATATTATTCAGCCTTAAAAAAGAATAGGATTTTAGCACATGCTCCATATATAGGAATCCTAAAAATATTATTATGCTAAGTGTAATGAGCCAAATATGAAAAAACAAATATTATGTGAATCTACTTATGTGATGTACACAGAACAGTCCAATGTGTAGAGTCAGAAAGTAGACTAGAGGTTACCTGAGGTTGAGGGAAGGGGGAGATGAATGAGTTACTGTTTAACAGGCATAGAGTGTCTTCAGTGATGAGCAGTTCTGGAAATGGGTAGTGGTGATCAGCACTGTAAATGTTAACGCTTCTAAATTGTACAATTAAAAATGGTTAAAATGATAACTATTATGGTAAATGGTAAAGTAGTATATGTTTGTCTTTAAATACATAATTTAGAAAAAAATACATAGAATTTATGTTTCTACTAAAGTCAATCAAAATTGATATCTATTATTTTATCTCTTAAGTTTATTTTGAGAAAAAGAGAGAGAGCCAGTGGGGAGGGGCAAAGAGAAAAGAGGACAGAGGACCCCAAGCAGGCTCTGTGCTGACCGCAGAGAGCCCCATGTGGAGTTCGAACTTATGAACCATGGGATCACGAAGTGAGCTGAAGTCAGGTGCTTAACTGACTGAGCCACCCAGGCACCCTAGATATCTATTATTGTATTTTATTTATTTTATATTTTATTTTATATTATTTTATATTATTATTTTATTTTATTATTTTATTTTATTAACTGAATGATTAGTTTTGCACAATAGACCAAATAATGCTGGTGTTTGTAATGTTTCTTGGAATTAGCATTTCTATTTTGTAATTATTAAAGCTGTAAGAATTTTTTTTGAAATGAATCCAGGAGAGGTTTTTCTTTTATTAAGACAAATGATAATCATTTTTGAAAAGTTTGAAGTGTATATTATGAAAACATGATAATTACATCTAAAATTTTATCAATTTCTTAGTAAATATTATGATTGAAGTGATCAACAAAACCTCAAACTGATGGTTATTAAGTAAATATGTAACTGAAGAATCATATGGCTTGGAAATATTGAAAACAGCAATAATAAAATACAAAAAAATACACTTGGTAGAAATAATAGGCACAAAAATATTGACATTAGGCAAAACTTTACTTGGTAAGATTTTATTTGGTAAAATATGGACAGATAATTAAAATATTTTTTTTAAAAAGTTGAAATGTTCAAGATCTTGAATAATTGCAATTAGTTAACAACTGTGTGCAAAACAAAATACACATTGACATAAGATAGACTTAGTAAACTTTGATCAGTAAATCAATTTTTTTCCTACAGTATTAAGAAATTGGAACCACTGAATATACATTTAGTGAAAAAAAACTGCAAAAATGGATATAGAATATACTTTATTGACTATAGGTTTTATCTATAGTGTCAAGGAAGTGAATTAAGTGAATTAATTGAGTGAATATTTTAGTGAGACTTTAATTTTGAGATTCTTTTAAAGTTTTGATTTTTTTTGATAAATGTGGAAGCACCAAGATCAACACACAAATTGCATCAAAATTGCAATAACAGAACTATGGAATCAAGAACTCTTGTAACACAGGTTTTCTGGTCCTTTGCCTTAAATTTTGAAAAGCTTTCATTCTTTTCTGAGAAGCAAAGAGGCAGATAATACACTTACTTGCTTTTGAACCTTATACCTACAGCTGAGGACAAGAGAAGCATTTTGTTTCAGGAAAAAGATACACTTTACCAATTTTCTTTCCCTTACCAATCTTTTCTGATTCTAAAAAGACCTATATTATCTCCTATCTTCAATAAATTACTATGGAATGGTCTCAACTTCTAAAGTTCTGTGTACTCCTCTAAGTTTGAAGAACTCTAGGAGTATAATTTGGTATTATAGAAATGATAAGATCAGATTTACTTTAAAAAGTAATTCTAGGGGCCCCTGAGTGGCTTAGTTGGTTAAGTGTCTGACTTCAGCTCCAGTCATGATCTTGTGGTTTGAGAGTTTGAGCCCTGCATCGGGCTCTGTCTGTGCTGACAGCTCGGAGCCTGGAGCCTGCTTCTGATTCTGTTTCTCCCTCTCTCTCTGCCCCTCCCCTGCTTGTTCTTTCTCTCTTTCTCAAAATTAAACATTAAAAAAGTAATTCTGTATCTCAAAAATTATATGATCTCAATAAACTCTTAAAACTTTTCTAGCCTCTTCCTCTTCATCTATTTTAACAGATGGAATAACTCTTACTTCATGCATTTAATGTGAAGATCAAATAGAATACTATTTATAAGTCACTTGGCATATTAAATGTTATTTGATAAATTATCACTTGTCTTCCTTCCAGTAAGAATTGTGAACCAAAGCCAGTTCATTAATTTCTTATTTAGATAAACCTCAATTCAATTTTGCATTCAAGTATTTTTTATATTTATACTCCAGATTCAATATTTAACTGATAGATCGCATTGTTAAGATACCTAATATCATATGCATCTAACTCTGATTCAGGTGGGCAGTTTGAACTGTAAGGAGTAAAGTCGATCTTATGTCAGTGGGCGTTTGTTGTTGGGACCCATTGCCAAGGAGGGAGGCAAGGCTTGTGCCCCAGGAAGAATTGTCCTGTAGGCAGACAAGATCTTTGTTAAATTGGGGAGCTGTGGGCAGCCAGCACAACTGGAAAGGCTAAGGTATCTCATGGTCTCCTTTAATTGACACATAGTCATGTAACAAAATATTAGCAAAATTGTTCAACCCAAGGCCACTTACTCAGCATACAACACATGGTAGTGTGATGGGCTAAAGCAGACTTTTATCTCAGGGTTTTTTTGGGGGGATATATATGTGTTTTTTAAATTGCTAACCATAACATAGTATGAATGTAAGGTTATCGGTGGTGGGAAATAACATTACCAGACCCTTTAGTAAAAGCATTTTCTGGTGAAAGAGGAATTGTGTGGATCGGGGGCTATTTTTCTTGAGTGGCAAGGTGTTGGATGTTGTCTAAGAATCGCTTCCGCAACAACAGGTCTCAACAAAAATGTGACGTTAATGAGAGAACCACCATGATAAATAATTCTTCCTCCGCTGTCCCCAAAAGCTTTCGGGGTCGGCACAGCACATTCCAGGAGAGGGTATTATTAGCAACACATTATAGATCTGAAATGACAAATTATGGTGATAAAATTTAGGGGAAAGAGTAAGGAAAGTTAAATCTGTAGACTGGAGTTTTGTTTTAGCTCTACTATCTTAGGGAGGTTTCTTTAGACATCCTGGGGGATTGTCCTCATTTGCCTAATAAGGGAATTAGAGCAGACTCTGTTGGCAAGCTCAAATAGTGGCAAGTTTCAGGCAGGTTAAAATAAATAATTGATAATTCTTTGACAACCAAGGTAAAATCTCACAATAATAGAGAAAGTTTATTTCCACATTTAAGTTGGGAATTGGAAATAGTTGCTTGGGTCTTGCCTGGTTTTGTAAAACTAAAATGAATTTAGAAGTGTGTGTGTGTGTGTAGATGACAGGGCATAGTATTTTATGATGAAATATTCTTTAGTGTAAATTGAAGGTTTAAAATTCCATGATTTTGTAACTTTTCTTTAACTGAAGCTTCTTTTCCAGAGGAGCCTTTAAGCTGACTTCTCCTGTTTCTGGCTTCATAACTCTTATTGTTTTTATAGTTTTACTTTTTTTTTTTTCAGTTTACTTATTACTTTGAGAGAGCGTTGAGTGTATGAGCAAGGGAGGGGCAGAGAGGGGGAGAGAGAGAATCACAAACAGGCTTCATGCTAAGAGTTGGAGCCGGATCCCATGAACCTGGGCTGAAATCAAGAGTTGGACACTTAACTGACTGAGCCATCCAGGCGTCCCTAGGCTGTTTTACCTCTTAAATGAAAAAGATAACCAACAGAAATTAGAGAAATTTTGAAACAGTTGTACTGCCCCCCAATCAAGATCAATGTGAATATGGTTACACCTGGTTTTACTTCATTCTCTAAGTGTTATTTAAAAAAAAAACTGCTTTAATGTTTATTTATTTTTGAGAGAGAGACAGAGAAAGATAGACCATGAGTGGGGGAGGGGCAGAGAGAGAGGAAGACACAGAGTCCCAAGCAGGCTCCAGGCTCTGAGCTGTCCGCACAGAGCCTGACGTGGGGCTCAAATGGCTGGAATTCATGAACTGTGAGATCATGACCTGAGCTGAAGTTGGACACTTAACCGACTGAGCCACCCAGGCGCCCCTCTCTGAGGATTATTTTTTAACAATTTTTTGGGATTTAGTTCACGTATCATAAAATTCTTCCATATAAAGAATTTTTTTAGAGTATCAGCAGAGTTGTATATTCATAATAATTACATAGTTTTGGAATAGATTTCACCACACCAAAAAGAAGCTTCGTATAAATGAGTTTCTTTCCCTATCTCCCACCACTAACACCAGCCAGTGATTGGCAAACACTAATCCACTTTCTGTTTCTATAGATTTGCCTGTTCTGGAAATTTCATGTAAATGGAATCATACAATAATGTGGTTGGTTTTTATTCCCATTTGGTCTAGTATCTTTTATTAAGGATAATGTTTGCAAGGTTCATCCATACTGTAACCTGTATTGGTACTTTATTCCTTTTAATTGTAGAATAACATTCCTCTGTATGTGTGTGCCATATTCTATTTATTCTTTCATCAGTTTATCGCCATTTGGGTCATTTCCACTTCTTAGCTATGTGGATAATGTTGCTTTGAATTCAGAGAGATCAATGTATAGAGATTTCTTGAGTTTCAACTATGTATTAAGCATGACAAATAAAACAGTGAGCAACCTCCTGTGTCTATAAAATAGAGCTAACAAGTACAAAAGGAATATACATATGTACACAAAAATTATGACCCACAGAGTGCTTCAAAAGAAACAAACAAGGTTTGAAAGAGAATAACTGAAGGATCTTTATTTATTAATTTTTATATGAGAGAGAGCGAGCGAGCAAGCTTGAGTGGGGGATAGGGGCAGAGGGAGAGAGAGAGGGAGAGGGAGGGAGGGGGAGAGGGAGGGAGGGGGAGAGAGAGAGAGAGAGAGAGAGAGAGAGAGAGAGAGAGAGAGAGAGAGAGAATCTCAAGGAGGCTGTACACGCAGCACAGAACCCAACATGGGGCTCAATCCCACCACGCTGCTATCATGACTTGAGCCAAAATCAAGAGTCGGACACTCAACCGACTGAGCCACCCAGGTGCCATGAAGGATCCCACTTTAATGAGATCCAAGAGGGAGGCAGGTCACACCAAGGCTGAGGGAAGAACATTCTGGGTAGCGTGCATGAACGGTAATGGAAAATGCATCTTCAGGAAGAGTCTGATTTCTCTGCAAAATTGAAAAATGGCCTGTGATGACAACAGAGGGACAGGAAGATGAGTGACACGGGTAAGCGGAAACCACACTACTGGGGTGTTTCAGCCCAAGGAAGGCATCTGTGTCACATCCTCCATTAAATGATAAACCTTTGAAGGGTTCTTGACAGAGAATGAAACCACTTTGTTTACATTTTAAATAGCCTAACTGCTGTCCTCGGAAAACCTATGAGGAGCCTGTGAAAGAAAAACTAGACAGACAAGTTAGGAGTCTACTGCATTTCTTAGCGAGAGACAAGAGTGACTTGGATCCTTGGTGAGCCAATGGCTACGGAAAGTGCAGGAGGATTTGGGATTTGCTTGGATCTGGAGAAAGAGTGTGACACCAGTGGTCCCCGATGACCCACACCTCACCTCTTATCCACACTCTTATGTGATCCCTCTCACTGACTCGATTTGGTTTGACATGTTTTGACCAACATTAGCAATGTGTTTTGACCATGGCGTTTGCCCTTTCTTGCTGTCCTTAGACCGCCACGTGAGGGAGCCTAGGCCAGCTTCACAGCCGATTGGACCGTATGTAGCAGATGCAGGCAGTCATGGCTAAGGCCTTCAAGCCGCCAGGCACTGGCCAACCCACCGGCTAACGCTGCCACTTATGTGCACTCAGTAAGACCAAGAGAAGAGCCATACATTTGTACCTGGCACAGATTGCTGACCTGCAGAAACTGTAAGCTAATAAAATGTTTGTTTTTTTTAAACTACTAAGTTTTGGGGTCATTTTCTACACAGCTAGGTAACTGATACTGAGACAGAATTAGCTGATAGGGTGAATACATCTGGGAAAATACTGAGCCAAATGTGTTACAGAAGTTTCTGCTTGAGTGGCTGGGCTGATGGTTTTAACATCTGGGAATGGGAGTCGGCACAGGACCAGGGGGATCAAAGGTGTGGATTTAGATGTGTTAATTCTTACAGAGTTCCAACTTACAGATATAAATTAGGGAAGTTGCAGGATAAAGTCTCAAAAATAAGCTTATTTTGCAGACTTTGTTTCCTAAGCCAATATATTTAAAAATGCATTTGAGAAAAAAAATTTCACTGTTCTTGTCTTTTTTATTTAGGGGGTACCTATTAGTTTCTTGTGAACAGCAATTTCTGATTTGAAAAATGCTGAGCAGTCCAATCCCTTTATTCTAGCAAGGATCACCAGCGCTGGAGGAGGGAAGTAACGCATCTGAGGTCCCCGATCTCCGTACCGTAGGTCCTGACGCACAAGCCTGTGTCTCTTGACTTCATTGCTGTCCACGGCCCCTTCTTCATGGTACACCCTCTTATTTAAGACAGACTCTGCATCAGGCACTCACTTTAGTCCCAGGTGGAAGACAGGTAACATCAGTGAGAGGATGCAGATGGTAAATGAAACAAACACAAGGTGCGCCATCTCTGCGTTGGCTGCACAGTAAGAGGGAGGGCAGGGATGTGGCGGGTGGGGAACCTTATACTTTGTCCTACAGTAGCAGCTGCTTTCCATTTTTAACCAGCTGCTGCCAAGCTTGGCAGATCTTAATTAATTTATTTATTAAAAACTTTTTTAAAAATCCCTTTATTTTTGAGAGAGTGAGTGTAAGCGGGAGGGAGGGGGGAGAGAGAGAGGGAGACACAAAATCCCAAGCAGGCTCCTGGCTCCGAGTTGTCAGCACAGAGTTTGACAGGGGGCTCAAACTCATGAACCACAAGATCGTGACCTGAGCCAAAGTTGGACGGTTAACCGTCTGAGCCACCAAGGTGCCCCTAATCTTAATTTTTTTAAATAAGAAGTTGGCAATCTACATTTTAAAAAAGCTTTGATTTAAATTCCTATTAGTTAACATGCAGTGTAATACTAGTTTCAGGAATGCGGTATAGTGATTCAACTTCCGTACAACACATGGTGCTCATTGTGACAAATGTACTCCTTAGTTCCCATTACCTATTTCATCCATCCTCTACCCACCTCCCCTCTGGTGTTGGGAAAACTGGACAGCTACTTGAAAAGAATGAAACTGTATCACTTTCTTATACCAAACACAGAAATAAAATGGATTAAAGGCCTCAAACCATAAAAATCCTAGAGGAGAACACAGACAGTAACTGCTTTGACTCTGGCTCTAGCAACTTCTTTCTAGATATGTCTGTGGAGGCAAGGGAAACAAGAGCAGAAATAAACTATTGAGACTTCGTCAAAATAAAAAGCTTCTGCACAGTGAAGGAAACAATCAACAAAACTAAAAGGTAACCTGTAGAATAGGAAAAGATATTTGCAAATGACATACCTCATAAGGGGTTAGTATCTAAAATATATAAAGAACTTATAAAGCTCAATACTTCCAAAATGAATAATCCAATTAAAAATGGGCAGAAGACACGAATAGACATTTTTCCAAAGAAGATATCCAAGTGGCAAACAGACCCATGAAATGATGCTCACCATCACTCATCATCAGGGAAATATAAATCAAAACCACAGTGAGATACACCTCATGCCTATCAGAATGGCTACAATCAACACAAGAAAGAACAGGAGTTGGCAAGATGTGGAGAAAGGGGAAAACCTCTTACATTGTTGGTGGGAATGCACACTGGCACAGCTGCTCTGGAAAACAGTATGGAGGTTTCTCAAGATGTTAAAAAGAGAGCTACCCCCACAGTCCGGCAATTGCATTGCTAGGTATTTACCCAAAGGAGAAAAAAATACTAGTTCAAAGGGATACATGCACTCCAATGTTTATAATAGCATTATTTACGATAGCTAAATTATGGAAGTTAGCCATCTACATTTGTATCAAAAATTTCATTTTTATTTTTATTTTTAATACTTATTTTTGAGAGAGACATAGAAACAGAGTATGCATGAGTGTGGGAGGGGCAGAGAGAGAGGGTGAGAGGGAGACACATAATCCGAAGCAGGCTCCAGGCTCTGAGCTGTCAGCACAGATCCTGATGTGGGGTTGAACCCATAGACTGTAAGACTGTGACCTGAGCTGAAGCCAGAGGCTTACCCAACTGAGCCACTGGGGCACCCCCCAAAATTTCACTTTTAAAGGCAGGCAGCAAATGCATTGTGTAAAACAAGAACAAGATGAAACATGGAATGGATTCAGTCTCTGGGACACCAAATGTCAAGCCTGGGAGTGACAAGGCCTAAGATCATTCGGTTCCAGTAGAGAATGGAAAGCACTGAACCATGGGGGGGTCTGTCCATGCGAGGACCCCCAGGGACCATGTCAGTCCCTGCAGGTGACACTGGAGAGTCTGAGCTACTTCTGTGTCCTGAGGATACTCCACTTTCTAAAACGGAGAGGTCCTAATACTCACCCATTACTTTAGGAGTCTGTATTCTTAGGATCCCTAAACTGGAGACTCGAGGTTCTTGGACATTAATGATTCCTCAAAAAGTACATACCTTTCTTTTTCCAAAAGCATGTATGTTATCTAACTAAAGTGTGTCAATTAAGTGTGCTCTCTGGTTTGAAACAAATCCACTTATGCTCCAAATTTCTAAAGCCTAATTACCTTATGTTCCTTTGTGCTGTCAAGTCTACAAGATGTTGACATTTGGGTTTCTCTAGAGCATTTTCATCACTTAATGATGTCTCGTGGATAAAGGTGCCCAAACAGATGACTTGTGAGGCTGTGATTTAGGGTATTATGTATGTAAACTGAGGCCGTTTATAACTCACTGAGTGCTTACCATGCACGAGACATTGCAATATGTTCTCAGAATAGCTCAGTTCCACTTGTCAAATCCAATGTGGCAGATTCAAAATGAACAGATTCCTTGCCCTGTACTCTATCACTCACAAAGTTAAAAGTATGTCTCCCTCAGATTAAAGAGTTCTTCATCAGGTTCCTAATGGTCACTACAGAGGTCCTTACTGATAGCAAAGGACCAAAGCATCCATCATTAGAAAACTTGAAATTTCAAATGATCCTTGAATGCTCTGGAATGTCATAGAGCCATTAGAAGTAATGTAGTATTAGAAAGAAGTTTAAAAACCATCACGTTGATGAAAAAGTATGAAACAATATAGTCAATAGCAAAATGCAGTACTATTTTGCACACGGACTCACTCACAATGTTAGGAATTATGGAGGGAAGGATGTAAGTGGGTGAAAGGAACACGAGAATTGTCTACACTTTGCAGGCTAATTAAGATTGGAGTGATTACACTGGGGTGATGGGGGTGTGGAGGAAAAATAACAAACACAGCACAAAGGGCACTCCTGCACGGGCCACAGGGGTTCCTCACACCATGAAGGGGGGTGTGCTTATCTCCCCTCTGGCACCGTCATTGCTAACACCATGGTTCCATATTATGTAGATGGTATTTGGGGGAGGTTGTGCTGGACCTTAACACACTTCCGTCCTTCTCTGAGAGTCCAAGGTCTCAGTGACTCCCAGTGGCCCACCTCTGCCAGTCAGCTCGGTCTCAGGGCTTTGCTTCCTGGCCTCAGCTCAGAACCACCTTGCTGGCCTTTGGTTTGCCTGGTTTCTCTTCCGTTGCCCTTTCTCTCAGGCCAGCCTCCTGTGGGATGCCTCAGGATGGCGGTCTGGCTGGACTTCCATCTGTAAGACCCAGTTCCTGCCATTGGCTCTTTGTTTCCCATCCTCCGGAGCTCAGACACCAGCACGTGGGCCAACCCCACTCGGCTGGGATTGGAATCAACTCAGCCTGCCCTGTCCTGGGGCCCCAGGGTCAGTCCTGTCAATAAGCAGGCCCCAGGCACCTGCTCTTCAAATCTGACAAGGGAAGCACTTGATGAGGGAACAGGCTTAAAATCAAAGAAGGCATCACACAGTCATTGGCAGTGAAACGTGTTACTAGAGACCATTGTATCCATATCAACTAACAGCGCAAGAGAGCAGACAGGTGCGCATTCTAATGTAGTTTGTACCGGCTCTGCTGAGCAGTGGAGCCAGTGCAAGACTGCTTACCATCGGGGCAGACCTGTCAAATATGTCCTCTGCCAAAGTGGGTTGGGTCTAGGAGCTCTAAGAGATCTGAGTAAGCACCTCAGAAGTCTCAGCCAGAGGGGACTTATTATAGAGAGAGGAAAACCCCCATTTAGAAGACAGAACTACTGACAGGTTCTGGGATGTCCTCAGAATCCAGGGGAAAGGACAAGAGGCCAGGTCTGAAGAGGTGAACTGAAGTCTGTGATGAACCGTGCTGTATGACAGAAGACCTGATACAGTAAGGTGATGAGGTCTGCAGACTCAGAAGGAAAGTAGAGGGCAGGGTGGTCCAAGCAGGAATTGAGGGGTAGTATCTGGGATATGAAACTACAAGGATTGAGGACCTAGAAAGAACATAGGAAATTGAAGATCAAGGTCAGAATCAGGGACAGACCTGGCATGACTGCCCAAGGGCTGTCGCACAAGTTCACAGGCTGGTCACGGGGTGAACCACACTGGAAGAAAGAGGCCAGAATGTTCCGAGGGACTGACTGGGGGCACAGGCATGCTTAGATTATTGAATTATGGCCACAGTCATGGCTACAAAGACATAACCAGGCATCAAAGTCCAATTCTTTTAACCAGGAACTGGATTTGGGTTTGGGGAAAATCAGAGAAAACCTCTGCCTTCTCCCTGAACAGCCATATCTAGTTGATTGGCAAGTCCCAGTGCTATTAACCCTCAGTGCCTTTGACCTTCTAGATCAAACTCCTGTTTCCAGCCCATATTGCCTCTCTTCTTTGGATTATTTTCCTTTGACGTTCATCACTTTCACAATTTTTTTAAAGAATTACTAAATCTATAGTTTAAAAATAACTATGGATTATTTGTTCTGAGGGGAAAAGAAAAGATACTGCAAATGTTTCACATTTCTCTGTCAGACCCACTCAGAATCAGATTGGATAAAAAAGAGAGCCTTTGAAAACCATAAAACTTAGAGCAATTGTACTTTTCATTTACTTGTTTCTAAAGGTTGTTCACTGAACTGAGTCTGCAAGTGACATTTCAGTTCATCGGCCATCCACACATATATTTTAGGATGTGCTCTTTCCCAGAATTTGAGAAGGTTAAAGCTAACGCAGACCATCAATCTGTTATGTGTTTGCCAGAAAGCCAAGTGCAGTTGAAGTTCATACCATCAAAGAAAAACAGCAGAGCAATAACTCGGGGACTTGAGGCACTTAAACATTGAAGAAGAGTTTTTCAAACAGAAAAAAAAGTGTGCACTTTTTCAAATTTCAGCATGTTGAGATACAAAATAAACAGGATTTTGTGTATGAAGGAGATTTTTTTTTGACTCTACATCACAGATATGTTTTAGTTTGCTTTTTTGTAGGGTCTGGAGAGTTGACTGGCCTCCCAGGTCTTGCCTTCAGAACCAATTCTGAGAGCTTAATAAAGCCTTCCTCATACCACTGGGCCTTTGCACGTGCTGTTTCCTCTCCCTGAAATGCCCGTCCCTCTTCTCCTTCGTTAACTGATTAGATCTCCTCATTCTTCCAAGAGCAGTTCTAGGGCTGCTCCCATCCCCTTGTAAGAGCCGCTGTTGGGCCTTTTTTGAGCTTGAAGCCTTCATTTCAACTATCACAGAGTATAAAGAGAGATTTTATTCTGCAGTGATTTGTCATCGCCTTCTCTTGTCCCTAAGCTCCATCAGGACCACTTTTTGCTCATTATTGTATTCTTCACATCTGGTTCAGGAATGGGTTTGTTGAAAAATGAATGTGTGTAATGTGCATGTTTGTGTGTGTATATGTGTGCTCAACTTGCATGCGTGTGTGCGCACATGTGCTGTGCATGTCTACATGTGTGTACATACCTGTGTAATATGCATGCCCGTGTATGTGTGTGTACTGTACATGGCTCTGTGTGCATGTCCGTGTGTGTGTATGTGCACAGGTATTCCTTCCAGAGTGATCCACAGAAAGCTAGAACACTGAGGGAAGAATGGAAAGGCATGTCCTCTGCAGGAAAAAACTTAAGGGGGACCCAAAGCCGAATGCCAGGGCCCTCCTTGGAATCGCCCATAGGTCTGGGCAGTTGAGCCTTTGGTTGCTCTGTAAGAGCACAGCTCTGGGACAGTGTTATTTATTTATTTAATTATTTAATTTTTTAAATTAAATAAATTATTTAAAAATACTTATTTTGAGAGAGACAGAGAGAAAGCATGTGCGAGTTGGGGAGGGGCAGCAAGAGAGGGAGAAAGAGAATCCTAAGCAGGTTCTGCACCGTCAGCATGGAGCCCCAAGGGACTTTATCTCACCAATGGTGAGATCATGACCTGCGCAGACATCAAGACTCAGATTCTTAACCGACTGGCGCCTGGCACCCCGAGGCAATTTTAGAGTGAAAATCTCAGACTGCAAGAAGGCCAGGGTGGAGAATTAACGTGTCAAGTGGACGACCACTGTTGGAGCAAGATATATATTCTAGGCTTAGAGCAATGCCCATGGGAAGAGGTCTGGGTTTCCATACAGGTAAGTCTGACTCTCAGGGGCAGGAAATCAGTGAATCTCCAGGAAGAAGATTTTTTTCCCTCAGGCAATACATTTTATTTTAAAATATGAATATAGTACCAAGTCATAAAGTGATGGATTGTTCCGTCCAGCTGGTCAGTTGACGCGGGTCCGGAGAGAGGGGGTGAGAATGAGGTAAGGCAGGGAGCACAGAGAGTGGAGGCAAGACAAAGTCTCTGATCAAGCCGCTCTTTATTGAGACCACGCACATCTTATAAAGGGTAGAAGGTGGGCAGCTGACGTGAGTTAGCTGCTAAGAAACAAGGGAGAGGCTAACAAGAAAGGCTTGGGAAGTAAACAAGAAGGCCTCAGCTGCAGGTGATAATGCAGCTCTGCTGTGCTGGGAGGCTGTGGGAAGTTCATGTTTCTCTACATGAGGTTGCGACACAGGCAACCCCCCCACACCATCACAGATATGGGTAACAATCATTACTCCTTATGTCAGTGGTTCTTTGAGAAACTGAGGGCGCGTAAAGGCACCAATCTGAGAAAGCAATGGACCTGAATTTCGTGATTGCAAAATAAGGTGAAAAGACACCAAAGGGTGCACTGAGTGAAGGAAAACACAGCATCTACAGAGGAGGTGAAAAGAAAAGCTGATGGGAAAGAAGTCTCTATTTTTGCAAAACTATGAGGACTTTGATCTCAGAAGAGCAAGAGTAGAGGGCAGACCCTTGGTAAGGGATGGAAAACTGGGGAACGGAGGGAAGACAACAGGATTCGGGGATCTGCAGCAAGGCACAAGACCTCATTGATAAGTAGGCCTGGCCTTGGCAGGATGGAGTGGGGCCTGGGAAGTCTCCAGAGGTTCTGAGGGCCGTGCAATCAGATCTGTGGTCCAGAATGACATTTTAGCTGTCCTTGCGGAACATGACGGCGAGGAGGAAATTATATGAGGATGAGACCAGCTAGAACGATCAGAACATCTACCTATTAAAAAGAAAAAGTCTCCTATCCTATAACCTATTAAAAACTGACTGTGTACCTTATTGAAAAAAAGGAGGGGATGTCTCCACTTAGTAGACAGGCCGCAAAGGGGAAGAGAGACTCTACGTCAATGACTACAGGACACAGACAGCAGTCAGTTCATGCGCTGTGACTGCAGCCCACCCATGACTGTGACATGTGGGACAGGGTCAGTCGGGATACGTGGAAATGGTTTTGGTGGTGCGTTCAGTGAACGTGTCTTTGAGCTATTAGAGAAGGAACAAACAAATTAAAGAAAATACATTATGCATTGTTGTAATCTCTTTTCTGTACCACTCATCCTCATACATGGTGGTATGGAATCTGTAAACCATAAAACCAATTTTATGACTTGAGGGATCTTCCTGATAACAGCTCTGCCAGAATTAAATGCTAGATCAGCAACCTTCTAGGGCACTAAATGGAGCTGGGTCGTATGACAGATTGTATGTACTTTGCATTACAGAAGACCCATAAATTTAGGAAAACAGGATAATTTTGTCCTACAAGTGGATTAATTGATTTAATATTTTCCAACTTTGATATAATCTTTAATATATGGCATAACTGATTTCGTCTCATCTTCTCACTTGAGTAAATATAAAGAAAACTGAGTAACCACAAAATGCCAATTCCTCTGATAGTTTTTTAGACATACGGTGATAGAACTGGTACTTAGAGATTTTTATTACTTTGATTTGGTCTTTAGTTTTAGATATACTTTTACCTACAGCTGTGATCTCTAGTAGGTGAAGTTGAGTAGAGACTGCCATGTTGCTCTTAAGCCCCCAAAACCTTTGTCTAGAAAAAAATACAGAAAACCAAGACAAAGTGTCAGGAAGGTTTTGGAAGGTAAGGTTGGAAACTATGCTCCTTACAGGGATGAGGTGCATCTAAAGCCCTTAAATGACTGCTAGAAACAGACAGAACCAGACTTAAATTCCGGTCCATCTGACCTTCAACCTCATGTTTTTAACCACCTGCCATGCTGCCTCTCTCCAAGAACAATATTCAGTGCACTTTATCCTTCATTTATTCAGAAGGCATTTAGTTAACATCTCTGGTATGACCTGTGTTGAATACAAGAAATACAAAGATTAAAAAAAAGGTGGTAGTGTTTGTCATAATGGATTTTGTGTCTTTATACTGTGACATTAAAGATTAAACTATACACAAATATTTCTTTAGGATTTTTTTTCAGCATTTACTCAACAGCCATTGGTATTAGCACAAAAGACAGAGGATGCTGCTAAATGAGTAGTTTTTAAAGGGAAGTCAGATCCAGATTGGAGAATATTAGAAAGCAGTTACTTCCTTATACACACATCACTTACTATTTCCAAGTCTGCCCAAGAAGCTTAGAAAAGCTGGTTACTAAAAAGGGCTCCAAGTCAATGGCTCTAAATGAGCAATCCGTTTGCCCAATGAAGAGCAATGTTCTGAACACTGGCTGTTAATTTTGATTTAGCCATCAAAAGCCTATCAAATTCATAATGTGCAAAATCGCTAAAAAGTGAAGAGAACTTATAAAGTCGTGTAGGTCTGCAGTGTGGACTGCCGATTTCAGACACTAAGTTCTAGTTCTGTCCCTGGGCACTCTCTCTGCTTGTTCTGACCTTGTCCTTGTGGTCAAGGGCAGTAGAACAGCTCTAAGCTGTGCAGCCACACACTAGACCAGACATGGGGAAAAGGAGCATCATTTTGCTCACACGTTAAATAAACTCCTAGTTGTTACTCTGACTGGAGCTCTTTAGGCCGCACACCTGTTCACAGTCGATTCACCGGGACGGAGGTCATGACAAACGGCCCATCTGAAAGGGACTCCAAAGCTACAAACAGGGCCAATTCCACAAAATGCCCACAGATGCTGTGACACAGGAGCAATACCTACCACAACACACTATGATATTACAAAACACGATTACAACTTTAGAGAATTTGAAAACAACACCCAACAAATTATTGATTTCTCCTAGTGTCTCCTACTTAATCCAGTGCTATTGATTTGGAAGAGTTTTGAGTATAATTATTTATTTATTAAAAACATTTCTTAGATGTTTATTTTTCAGAGAGAGAGAGAAAGAGAGAGAGAGAGAGAGAGAGAGAGAGAAACAGAACACAAGCAGAGGAGGGGCACATGGAGAGGGAGACACAGAATCCAAAGCAGGCTCTGTGCTGATAGCTCAGAGCCCAACACGGGGCTCCAACTCATGAGTCAGGAGATCATGACCTGAGCCAAAGTCAGATGCTCAACTGACTGAGCCATGCCGGTGCCCCCTTTGAGTAAAATTTAAATGACCCTATTTCATAAAGTAAAACAAAGATAACTTGTCATTTATTTCAATTCAACTTGGCTTTTTTTTTTTTGGATTGGATTGGACTTTTTTTTTTGGATTTGGAAAGGATTCTTAAGATTAGAAGAAAAGCGTAATCACTATAGTCTGAAGGTGTATATCTTCTTAGTTGATTATTTTCTGGGGAAGCTGAAAGTGGCTCTTAACTTGTTTTGTGAATTCAGGTATGACTCTACATGTCCTGTCTTAGAAGAGGTGCAAAGTCTTCACAACCAAAATCACAATAAAAATACAGCAATGGGGTCCATTCTTCCATCAAAAAATTCATCGATTTCCTATTAAAGCTAATTGCACAACCAAGGGAAGAACAGATATCCAATTTGTTGAGTTACTTTATCAATCATCCTTTTAGAATATTAAATCTTAGACAAATAACATGATCAGAGACTGAGGTATTCAAAAGACAACTTAAAACATGGACTTGGCCCTTTACCTCATTTGCAAAATAGTGTCATAAACAAAGAAATTTCCTGAAAGACTGACATCTTAACGAAACAGATTTAATGAAAGTTTAGAAATATTGAATTGAAACCATTCAACACTTTTATATAACACATTTGAGTTTTTTAAATTGTGTTTTTGGTAAAGTGAATGAGTTTAATCATAGATTGACCAATATACCTAGCAGTAGAAGCAAGGACTTCTCATTAGGATACCTGCTATCATCTTTTCTTAAAACTGCTACCAATTGATATACTTTAGTAGAACTCTGATGACAGGGAAAGACCCATGTCCAAGAACTCGAATGATTCGATGAAGATTAGGAGAATTTTGCTGAACAAAGTAAGGCAGTGATTCAATGATGAGCCAGATTCATAGAACAGGAACAGAGTTTAGAGATGTCAAAGCCATGCATATGCTGAATGAGGACCCTGAAGAACTCACTCACTCATCCAAGGTCGTACAGCTTAAAAGGGACCAATGGTCCTCCATCCCACTTCTTTGTCATGACATCAAATGAAGGCTGAATCTCAAGTCCCTATCCATGTCCTCTCTCTTCCCAAGGTCCCTTCTTAGAAAATACTGTAAGCATTTTATCCACATTCTGATCGTGGTGCCTGCATTAACCACAAAGCATTTTTCATGGTGACGTACCTGGAGGCACAGGCTGGATGCAGTCCTTTTCCTTAGTAGGTGCTCCATGAATGCTTACCAGTTTCAATAGATTTCAACACACTTTAAAATACTTTAGGCCGTATTCTCAAATTATTTAATTGGAGCCATCCCAGACATATATTTTCCGAGCACAAAACATGTCTGCAAGAGAAAGACGCTAAAGTCAGAAAATGTTGCCAACTTCCAATACAGCAGATTTAGTGAGCCCTGTTACTCTAAGAAATATTTTTATAAAGAGATGAGAGTGTTCTCCCTTTTTTCTTTCTATCACTTTCATATTGTTGAATATACGGCATCAGAAATATGCATAATTGTATTTAGAGAAGTTCACTTTAGGAATGCCATCTCTAGTCACATTCTAAATCTTGGAGTCATAACAATGTCTCTTGCAATGTGGTATATGTACTCAGTAAATGCAAAGATTTCCCAACTTGGTAAATTTGAGAGGACACACGGGGCTCCAGAGAGCATACTCATGGAATGTTTTTATTTAAAGGAAAAGAATAGAAGGTAGCAAGAGGAAGACAGGATGGGAAATCACTGGGGGTCCAGGCTCTGAAGCCCCCCAGGGCTCTTATTCACACACCCAGGCTGCCTACTGGATTGAACTACCACATCTGCATGATGAATCCTGACTTTGAGAGCCCAAAGCAGATGTTCTTGGCGGGCTTTTATGGCCCTACGGTCATGAAGTGAAGCTGGGCGTCTATCTAGCTATGCTGGACGAGAACTGTATTTATTTAGTTCCCTAATATAAAACACTAGAAACACTTAAAACTACAGTGTCTCATTTCTTTGTAAAATACTAAGCAAGAGTATTTTGAACTGTGCCTGTCTTCCCTTCATCACACGATTGATGATATGGAGTGACCATCTATCCTGTGCCGTGGAGAAATTATCACATACCTTTATTTGGATAAGCTTCCAACCCTTTATCTCTTGTCCTTTTCAGTGTTTTGAAACATTTTGGAGAATTTTTGTAATGTGAATTTATTTTCTTATGCACAAAGAGAAAGGGTTTAGACAGCAGAACTCTTAGCAAATCCCGCTCGGGAATCAGCAGGTCCACCGCTTCTGAGAGATGACACCAGTGTGGGGTGTCCGGGGGCCCCGTCTCATATTAATCACCTCATATTTCGGGGAATGTCTGCCCTCCAGAGTGTCAACCAGTTAATCTAAGTCCTATTCCTTTACATTCAATTCGTGTTTTTATGATTTCTTTCTGTAATTATGAGAAGTCATGTCTTATGGATTGGAGAACTGTTATTTTCTTAAGTTATATGTATGTACACAGTCCCACAGGTGTTTTTATTCTATTAGCAAGGATCTTAACCATTTTTCCTGTTGTTTCTATTTTTCTCCTTTTATTGTATCTACAAAAAGATGCTGGTGGCTGGTCCCCACCTATGTCAAATAAATACCAGTGGCTGCAGATTGATTTTGGAGGGAGAACAGAGGTCACAGCTGTGGCCATCCAGGGAGGGCATGGCAGCTCTCACTGGGTGACCAGCTACGTCCTGATGTTCAGTGACAGTGGGAGAAATTGGAAGCATTGCTGGTGAGATGAAAGCATCTGGGTATGTTTCATTATTTAAAGGCACACATGTTATTTTAACCTTGAGTAGAGAAACCAAATCTACAAATTTATTTTGAAAACATTTTCCAAGAGACAGTAAGGTCCATATTGTACTTTAAATGCATTGCACTCGATGAATTCCTAGTAACTGATGAATAGATAAAGATGTGGTTTGTACACACAATGTTATACTCTTTGGCAATGAGAAAGAATGAAATACTGCCATTTGCAACAACATGGATAGAACTGGAGGGTATTGTGCTAAGTGAAATAAGTCAGTCAGGGAAAGAGAGATATCATTTGTTTTCACTCATGTGGAACTTGAGAAACTTAGCAGAATGCCATGGGGACGGGAAGGGGGAAAATAGTTTCAAACAGAGAGGGAGGCAAACCATAAGAGACTCTTAAATACTGAGAACAAACTGACGGTTGATGGGTGTGGGGGAGAGGGGAAAATGGGTGATGGGCACTGAGGAGGGCACTTGTTGTGATGAGCACTGGGTGTTGTATGTAAGTGATGAATCACAGGTCTCTACACTGAAAAGTAAGAGCACACCGTGCACACTGTGTGTTAGCCAACCTGACAATAACTTATGTTTAAAAATGTGCACTGCACATGCATGATTTAGGGGGGAAAAAGGTAAAACATTTTATGAATGGCAATGTGCTGTGTCTAAGAAATCAACTGCTGTTATAATCTATTTTTGTGTTGTTCCGTTACGTAGCCTTTGGCATGGCCTCTGCATTTCTTTACATTAGTAAAATTTACTCATTTTTTTCCCTTCCCAATTTAATCTGGAAATTCTAAAAGATACTGAACATTTAAATGTAGAGTAAATGTTGAGGGACACGGCACTTCCCTAGCAGGGACTCGCGGCCCCGGGGGGCCCCCTGTTATTCGGTCATGGTTCAGAACCCACAGACAGTAGTGGACTCCCGATGTTATCCCATATCTGTAAATGGCTTTAGTGGTTGTCTGTCTGGGTGTATCCACTAGCCACGTCAATGTGCACTATTAATAAAGGGCCACATCCCTTACCTGCAATTCTGAATGACAAAATATTCTAAAAGAAAAAAGTATTGACATGAAGTCAAAACCTGGCTGGACCTCAACTCATAAGCAGTGAAGCCTAACCTGATCGATGAATTTATAAGGTATCTTATTTAATATACATATAAGGGTTTTTTTTTTTTGCAGAAATCATAATGCATATGATTTTGCAGAATACATATTTTTTTTGCAAAATCATAATGCATGATTATCAATATATGGCATAGACACAGTGTGACCTTTCCAACACGTGAAAAAGCCTGAATTCTGAATTGCTTTTGGCACCAAGGACTTGAGATCAGGGACCATGGAATAATCCACCAGTCACAAAAAGTCAGTTGTTCAAATGGTTTATATTTTAGCCCCTATCACTTACTAATAAATGCTTTACATTAACTGCCATTAAAACAGTTAATGAAGTCTCTAGTTATGGATACTACTTTCAAAAGAGAGACCCTTGTATTAAACAAGAATTTTTTTTTCTTAATTACTCAAGAAATGTCACTACCTGTTACATTTTAGGCACAGCATCACCTCCAGGTAACACCTTATTTTTATCACACACACATGGTGAATAACCGGAGCTAAGTGTCATTCATGCCATTATTCAAACACGATGGAATTACTGTGAATGCTAAGAAAAACAGCAGATGTATGGGAAATGTGGGCAATTGTCTTCTGCCTGCTGCCTGCTTGTCTAAGAATCCACTTGCCTAATAAGACCAAATGCTCAGAGCAGCCAGGAGAAAAGATTACTCAGAAATCCAGCCTAACTGTGCCTTGTGAACATTCTGGAGGCAGGCTAAGGGATCATTATGGGATGACATTCTGCCGACCAAAGCGGTAGACTGCTGATCGCCGACAAGCCAGTCACTTTCCCTGATGTCTAGTTTCTGTTTATTTCTCTGAGAATTAAGAATCAGAATCTCAAAAGAAATATATGACTTGCGACTCACTGCGAGAACTTCTCCAGGCTGCCCTGTAAACCAGCAGATTTAAAGCTAAGCTCATTACTTTCCATTTTGAAAGGGACTATTGTGAGTCTGGACTGAGCTCCGCCTGCAGAGCCTCAGAACTGTCATCAGATGCACAGCTGTCCTGCTGAGAAGGCTGGCAGCTGCCGCACCAGGTCGGCAGGAAGCTCCAGCAGCTGCAGAGGCACCTGCCGGGCCACGTATGGACAGCGTCCTGAAGAGGGCACAATCCTCCGGTCCCTGCGTGTCCTCCTTAGCACGTGCTTGTCTCATGGGGCTGGGAGCCGTTGCAGGGCTTACCGGCTAGAGTCCACACACTCTGAACTGCTTTCTCTTCCCCCGCCAGAGGCAGCGAGCCGACAATCACAGACCATCTGCCGGGAGGCCATGATGGTGGCCTCCACGGTGTTGAGGCTCCATCCACCCTGCGGACTGTCTTCTAACGACCCTTGGTTATCTCTTCTTGTCATTTACTTATTCATTTATTCATTTATTTATTGAGAGAACGAGGGAGGGAGTGGCAGAGAGAGAGAGGGAAGAAAGAGAGAATCACAAGCAGGTACCATGCAGTCAGCACAGAGCCGGACATGGAGCTTGAACTCACAAACTGTGAGATCGTGACCTGAGCTGAAATCAAGAGTCAGATGCTTAACTGACTGAGCCACCCAGCTGCCCCTCTTCTCTTCTATTTTACATTCACTCTCTTCCCTCACTTGCTATGCGAGATATATACGGCTGCATAACAATATTGCCACAAACTTAGCCGCTTAAACCAAACCATATTTATTCTCTCACTGTCCCTGTGACTCGGGGGCACAGGTGTGGTTTAGTTGGGTTCATGGTCAAGCTGTCTGCCAGGGCTGGGTTCTCACATGGATGCTGACTGGGGAAGAGTCTCTTTCAGGATCATTCATTTTGTTGGCAGAAGTGATGTCCTCACAGCTGGAGAACTGAGGGCTTTGAGTTGCTCATCAGCCAGAAGCTATCTTTGGGTCCTAGGGGCTGCTTACAGCTCCTCACCAGGTAGGTCTCCCCTAAATAGCTGCATGCTTTATCACTGACCACAAGAGAGAGTCTCCAGCCAGACAGGTAACCATGTTACGGAACTTAATTCTGCAGACATAGTTACTTACCTCTATCACCTTTGCTGGATTATACAGATTAGAAGCAAGTCACAGGGCCTGTCCACACTTAAAAGGAAGAGGCTATGTAAAGGCACACCAGGGGACAGGAATCACGGGGACCTCCTTACAAGACTGCCAGAGTCATTGTGGCTCCCAATGATTCAAACCCTTCCTACAGGTAAAATACATTCATCCATCCCAAGGTCTCTAAGAGCCTCTTCGCATGATAGCTCCTGCTCAAAGTCCAGCATCTCCCCGTGTAAGTCAGTTCCAGGTGTGAATGAGACTCTGTGTAAAGTTCCTCTTGACTGGTTGATCTGTAAATCTCTAGAACCAGCCTCCAGCTTTCATTAAAGTTACCTGTCCCCTCCTCAGGCATCCAATGTGCAGTGGTGGGATAGAGATCAATAACAGGTATGGAGAAAAGAAAAAGGAGAAAAAGGAAAGAACATAAGGGTTGCTGGTCCATAATAGTTCTGAAACCCAGCCAGCCAGACATGGGGTTTCTTGATTAGGTTTCCAAGAATGAGAATAACCTTCCATAGCTCTTGGCTCCAGCCTATGGGTTCTTGTTTTAGCCATGTGAGCTGTTTTTCCTTCTTTGTGGGGGTAGCGTGTATTTGCAGTTAAGGGGTTTCATTAGTCTGCTTCTTGATGGCACAAATTCAGGATTTCAATATCCTCCTTTCCTTTTGTACTCTATCTCCTTCAGTCCAAGCTGGCAAAGTTTTTACTGATACAATTTTATCAAGAACTTGTGGGTCTCCCATGGATTTCCTGGAAGGGGGCTCACCTTTCTAGACAAAAGCCTCCAAGTTCTTTTCTGGATAAAGCCTTTCTACCTGGGGTTCCTGCTGTGAGGGCTGAGGGACAATACTGTTAGCTTTTTCTTTCTTTTTTTTTTTTTTTTTTTAGTTTTTATTTACTTAGAGTGAGAGAGGAAAAGAGAGCTGGGAAGGGGCAGAGATAGAGAGAGAGAATCCCAAGCAGACTCTGCACTGCCAGCGTGGAGCCTGATGAGGGGCTCGGATTCACAAACTGTGAAATCATGATCTGAGCTGGAATCCAGAGTCTGATGCTTAACTGACTGAGCCGCCCAGAAGCCCCTCAGGTGCCCCAGCTTCTGAAAGGCCCTCTGGTACGGCCAGGAGGCTCTGAGGACATCCCTGATCATCTGGAAGGCCTTTTGAATACTCTTGTCATTCGATCTTTCTGAGGCATAACAAATTTGTACAGTCCCACTCCTGGCTTTTCCTGTCTGCCATGTGGATAGACTGTTGGAAAATTTCAAAATAATCAAAGCCTGGATCCTTTTGTTCAAACAGTACTTCCCCCAGTTCACCTCTCTCCTCCTGCATTTTCCTCTAGGCAGTAAGTTCACTATGTGCAGTGAGTGCTTCTCTATAAATACTTCCAGCCAGAAGCACCTCCATCTTTCCTTGGAAACCGTTCTAGCTATAAAACCAAGTTCATCCCTTACAAGTCCTGCTGCTTCTCAAACTCCTGCAGACTATGACGTCTGCAACCTCGTGACACATCACAAAGATCTCCCTTCTTTCAGTTTCCAACAACACGCTCCTCACTTCCTTCAGAGCCTTCACCGGCAGCATCCTCAACACCCAGATTTCTACCAACAACCTGTAGTCCCAGCCGCAAAGGCTGGGTGCTGGGCGGTGGCACCCACAGCCCATGCTCTTTTCTGTCTCTTTTCCTGTCCCTGCCTCTCCTGCGTTTTCCTTCCTCAAATACATTATCTTCTTTTCCTCCCTCTTCTCCTTCTTCTACAACAGAACACATCTGTACTATCAAAAGCATTTAAATCAAATTCTGCCCCTATAATTCTCCCTGTTGCTGCCTGGAAGCCTAAGAATGATGCAGCCTTCCTCAGGAAGTCCATCTGTCAGCCCAAGCACAGGACTCGCACTGCAGTTGACCTAAAGAACCTTCCTACAGCAGTGCTCCTAGGAGGGGTGGCCACTGGGGCATGTGTCCGCCTGGCTGGCATTGGTCTGGAACACAGGGCTGAGAGAAATCAATAAATAACAACCAGATGTTGGAGAGTTTGGAGGGCCATCATTTAATCCTTAATCTGTATGCTCTGCAATAATTAGGGCTTTGTCGTTTTCATTAAAAACTCATCAGAACTCTAATTTAAAAGGTTATTATAGCTCTTATGAATTCAAGATGAGACTTATTATGCTGAATACATTGACAGCTTAAAATTTAAGTGGATTTTCTTATCATGTCGTCTCTATATGTAAGAAAAGGATTCCTTTTTTTAAGAACAGGTTGGAAAATTACACTTGAAAATAAAGAAATTACTTTGAATACATTTAAGTTTTAGCACAAAAAGTGTTTCACTTAAAGATTTTCTTTAATTTAAAGCAGTTCATTACCACTAATCCAGCCTCACAAGAAATGTTAAAGGGAATTCTTTGAGTGGAAAGAAAAAACCATAACTACAAGAAATAAATTATGAAAGGAAAAAATTAACAAGTAAAAGAAAACATATAATAAAAGTAGTAGACTAATAAAGCCAGTTTACTGGCAACTAATAAGTAGACTATAAAACCAGGAGAGAGGTAAAAACACAAACATAGTAAAATTAATTATATCTACAAATATCACCCAAGGAATACAAAGACTAAAAAAGATAAAATATGACATCCTATATATACAACATGGAAAGGGGAGTAAAAACATAGTTTATTTAAAGTGCATTTCAACTTAAGTGGCTATCAACTTACTATAGAATGCTATATGTATAAGATGTTATATATGTGCTTAATGGTAACTACAAATCAAACATCTATATAGATATACAAAAAGTAAAGAGAAAGGGATCCATGCATAACACTGAAGAAAGTCACTAAACCATAAGGGAAAAGAGCAAGAAGAGAAGAAACGAATAGAGAAGAACTACAAAAAGGACCAAAAACCAATTAACAAAAGAGCAGTGAGTACATATCTGTCAACAATCACTTTAAATATAAATGGACTAAATGTTCCAATCAACAGACATAGGGTGACAGAAGAAATGAAAAACAAGATCCATCTATATGCTGCCTATAAGAGATTCATTTCAAATCTAAAGACACATACACAAGGAAAGTGAAATGACAGAAAAATATATATCATGTGAATGGAAGTGAAAAAAAAAAAGGCCAGGGCAGCAACATCCATATCAGATAAGATAGACTTGAAAATGAAGACTGTTTCAAGACACAAAGAAATGTATTAATTACAATAAAGGGAGCAATTTGACAAGAGAATATAATAATCATAGATATGTAAGTACCCATCATACAAGCAACTAAATATATAAAGCAACTGTTAAAAGACATAAAGGGAAAAATTGACAGTAATACAGTAATAATATGGGACTTTAACAACCCACTTATGTAATGGATAGATCATCCAGACAGAAAATACACAATGCACCTGTGGCTTTGAAAGACACATGAGAACATATGGACCCAACATATATACACAAGACATGCCATTCAAAACCAGCAGAACACACAATGTTTCCAAGTGCACATGGAATGTTCTCTGGGACAGATCACATGTTAGGCCACAAAACGAGTCTCAGTAAATTTAAGAAGACTAAACTCATATCAAGCATCTTTTCTGACTACAATGGTATGAAACTAGATATCAATTACAAGAAAGAATCTGGAAAGAACATAAATACATGGAGACTAAACAACATGCTCATAAACAATGAGTGGGTCAACCAAGAAATTGGAGGAAATAAAAAAATAGCATGGAAACCAATGAAGATGAAAACACAAGAGTCCAAAATCTTTGGGATGCAGTAATAGTAGTTCTAAACGGGAAGATTACAGCAATACAGTCCTAGCTCAAGAAACAGGAAAAATCTCAAATAAACAACTGAACCTTACATCTAAAAGAGCTAGGAAAAAAGCCCAAAACTAGTACAAGGGAGGAAATAATAAAGACTAGAGAAGAAATAAATGATATAGATACTAAAAAATAGAAAAGATTGATGAAACCAGAAGCTGGTTTTCTGTAAAGATAAAGAAAACTGATAAACCTTTAGTCAGACTCACCAAGAAAAAAAGAGAACTCAAGTAAATAAAAACAGAAATGAAGGGGAAGAAATAACAACCAACACCATGGAAATACAAAGGATTATAAGAAAATATTATGAGAAACTATATGCCAACAAGTTAAGAAAGCTACAAGAAATGAATAAATTCCTATAAACATACAATCTTCCAAAACTGGATTAGGAAGAAGTAGGAAATCTGAACAGATTGATTACCAGTAATGAAATTTAGTTGGCAATAAAAAAAAAACCTTTCAACAAACATCCACGACCAGATGAATTCACTGGTGAATTCTACCGAACACTTAAAGAAGAGTTAATACCTATGCTTATTCTCAAACTGTTCCAAAAAACAAAAGAGAAAGGAAAACTTCCAAATTCATTCAAGGAGACCAGCATTACCCTGATACCAAAACCAGACAAATCCCTATAAGAAAACCACAGACCAATGTCTCTGATGAACATAGATGCAAAAAATTCTCAACAGAATATTAGTAAAACAAATGCAATAATACATTAAAAAATCATTCACTATGATCAAGTATGGTTTATTCCAGGAATGTAAGTGTGGTTCAATATTCACAAATCAATCAGTGTGATAATTCACGTTAACAAGAGAAAGGATAAAAACCATATGATCATCCAATAGACACAGAAAAGCCATTGACACAATATAACATCCGTTCATGATAAAACTCTCAACAAAGTAGGTGTAGAAAGAACTTCCTTCAACATAAAAAAGGCTTTAGATAGATAGATAGATAAATAGATAGATACACACACATATTTATTTAAAAAAACCCACAGTTAACATTATACTCAATGATGAAAAACTGGGAGCTTTTCTGCTAAGATAAAAAAAAAAACAAGGACCACTCTCACCACTTTTATTCAACATGGCACTGGAAGTCCTAGCTGCAGCAATCAGACAAGAGAAAGAAAGGAAAGACATCCGTATTGGTAAGAAAGAAGTAAATTTGTCACTGTTTGCAGATGGCATAATACTATAAATAAAAAACTCTAATAACTCCACTAAAAAAAAAACCCAAAGAACAAAAACGAACAAAAAAACCTATTAGAACTGATAAATAAATTCAGTAAAGCTGCAGGATACAAAATTAATATACAGAAATCTGTTGCATTTCTATATACTAATGATAAGGCAGCAGAAAGAAATTAAGAAAGAATCGCATTTACAATTACATCAAAACTAATAAAATGCCTATGACTAAACTTAACCAAGAAGGTGAAAGATCTATACTCTGAAAACTATAAAACATCGATGAAAGATGACACAAACAAATGGAAAGGTATTTAATGCTGATGGACTGGAAGAACCAATATTTTAAAATGTCCAAAGCAGTCTACAGGTTCAGTGAAATCCCTATCAAAATATCAACAGCATTTTTCACACAACTAGAACAAAATAACCAGACCGCTTGTCTGTAACCACAAAAGACCCTGAACAGCCAAAGCAGTCTTGAGAAAAAAAGAACAAAACTGAGGTATCATAATCTTAGACTTCAAGATATACTACAAAGCTGTAGTAATCAAAGCAGTGTGGTACTGACACAAAAATAGACACAGAGATCAAGAGAAGAGGATAAAGACCTCAGAAAACCCACATGTATAAGGTCAACATGCAAAAAGAATAAAACTGAACCACTTTCTTACACCATACACAAACATAAACTCTAAATGGACTAAAGTCCTAAAACCATAAAATTCCTAGAAGAAAACATAAGCAGTTATTTCTTGATATCAGCCTTCACAACAGTTTTCTAGGTATGTCTCCTGAGGCAAGGGAAATAAAAACAAAAATAAGCTATTGGGACTACACCAAACTAAAAAGCTTTTCCACAGTGAAGGAATCTATCACTAAAATGAGAAGGAAACCCATGGAATGGGAGAAGATATTTTCAAATGATATGTCTAATAGGAGTTAATATCCAGAATATATAAGTAACTTAGAGGACTCAACACCAAAAAAACAATCTGATTTAAAAATGGGAAGAAGACCTGAATAGACAATTTTCTAAAGAAGACACACAGATGGCAACAGACACATGGAAAAATGCTCAACATCACTCAGCATCAGGGAAATGCAAATCAAAACCACAATGAATTATCATGTTACACCTGTCAGAAGGGCTAAACTCAAAAAGTAACAAGGGGCACCTGGGTGGCTCAGTCAGCTGAGCGACCAGCTTTAGCTCAGGTCATGATCTCATGGTTCATGGGTTCAAGCCCCGCATCAGGCTCTGTGCTGACAGCTCAGAGCCCGGAGCCTGCTTCAGATTCTGTGTCTCCCTCGCTCTCTGACCCTCCCCTGCTCATGCTGGCCTTGCCCCTCTCTCTCTTTCTCCCTCAAAAATAAATAAAACATTAAAAAAGTAACAAGTGTTGGTGACGATGTGGAGAACAAGGAACCCTTCCGCACTGTTGGTGGGAAGGTAAACTGGTGCAGCCACTACGGAAAACTGTATGGAAGTTCCTCAAAAAATTAAAAATAGAACTACCATATGATCCAGTAATTCCACTACTATTTACCCAAAGACTACAAAAACACTAATGTTTATGCAGTATTATTTACAATAGTTAAAATATAAAAGCAAGTGTCCATTGATAGATAGATGGGCAAAGAAGATGTGGTACACACACACACACACACACACACACACACACACACACACACACGGGCATAGTCTACACCCCCGTCAGCCTTCGCCGCTGTGATGAGTAGCCCTTTGCCAACCTCTTAATTGAAGGGCTTTTGTCAACCAAAATCTGCACCTTCAGCCTTAACTTATTGCAGAGGAGGGCTCTGCAGAGTCGTCTGTGACAGAGCAAGCCTCTTACTCCTAGATGTCTGAACGGTCATTTAAGAAAAAAATTTTTTTAAGTTTATTAGGTTTTTTAAAAATTAAATTACACACACACACACACACACACACACACACATATGAGTGAAAATTCCATCTGTGACAACATGGGTGGACCTAGAGGGTATTATGCTAACTGAAAGAAGTCAGAGAGAGACAAATACCATATGATTTTACTTATATGTGGAATCTAAAAAAACAAAACCAAACAAAACAGACTCTTAAATACAGAGAACAGACTGGTCATTGCCAGAGGGAAGGGAGTTGGGGAATAAGCTGCGAAGGGCAAAGGGGATGAAGTTGCTTCCAGTTATAACATAAATAAGTCACAGGTTCAAAGCACGGCATAGGGAACGTCATCAGTAACGTACTGAGCTTCTGTGGGGACAGACGGTGACTGCAACTTCTCGTGGGGAGCGTTTCATAACGCATATGAATGCCAAACCACTATGTTGTACACCTGATATTAACATGACATTTCATGTTAACTATACTTCAACTAAAAACAGAAGATATTGGTTATGTGAAAGTGTGACTCCCTGTTCCTGGTCTGAACAGCCACAGGGGCCCCATGGACTTGCATGTGACTTCTTAGCCAAGTCCCACTGGGAGCTGCAGTAATAAAGAGCCTTTCCAGACCATCGCCTGACAGCTTCTCCCCCATCTCTCTCTCGGTCACTGGCTGGAAAAAACACCCCATTTTCTCCAGTGGAAAAGAAGAGCTGTGAACATGTGTCCTCTGGGTACCGGGGCCTCTCGGTTTGTTCTCTGAGACTCACACCTGACTGGTGCTTCCCAGGCCCAGTAGAGGCAGAGACATGTCATGCGTCATGACGATCCCACCCGGGTGCATCCAGGCTCCATCCACGGCAGGCTTTTCAGGAAGGACGCGGCCTTAGGAAGCAGCAGAGGCCAGACGCTGGCCGTGTGCGCCTGCCTGCCTTTGGGCAAGGAGCTCTCAGATTCTTATGTCAGCTTTCATCTAAAACATGTCTTAGTGAACTTCCCACATGAAAGGCAGGAGATGCTTGAGTTCCTTAGAGAGGGCTCCCTAAGGATCGCTTTTTTCCTCTGATAGAAATGGGCTGTGCACATCCGCAGAGAAGGCCCCCGTGGGCACACCAGACACTTCTGTGGATTATGTCTGTTTTTAATCTTTACTGAGTGCTTTATTTAAGCTAATCTTTTAGCAGCTTACATTTATTGATGGTTTTTTTAAAAAATAATTTGATTTGGGGCCAATATTTGTGATTTCTTAAGTATCACTGAGAAGTAAATGAACAGTGTTTTTGGACTAAATTAGTGCCTGGGCCGGGATTTTGGAGTCGCACAGACCTGGCTTTGAAAATAACGAGACCTGAACTGTGGATCTGGGCGAGTAGGCTTCTGCAAACTTAATCTTTGTGGGGATTAAGTGAGAAATCCACTTCTATCACTGAGCTCAGGGCTCGGCACACAGGCAGTTTTCAGGGCTCTTGCTGCTGTTCCTCTCTTAATCATATTATTATTATTAATTGTAATAATAATTATCTATCTCCTTCATTGTTCACACTCGTATGCTATTGAAACATGGGCATGTTTTCTTACCAAGCCGATGGTCTTTATGATCTCTATCCAGTTTCGTTTGTATATATACAATTCCCATAACATACACGTATACATCATGCAATGAAACTAATGTAAGTGGTCGTTGACCTTGCCTCATTGTCTGCAAACCTATTAGTTTTGAAAAAGCAAATTAAAAAGCAGCGTACAGAGGACAAAGGAGAAGTAAACATGAAATTGTGTTTTACATCTTCCAATGAACATAGACACATCAAAGGTCTAACGCTGTTCATCATTCAGAAACGATAAAATGTCTTACAACTTGCCACGTAATCGCAATATAATGGTTCACAGGCTTTTTTCTTCACTCCTTCATGTCTCTCTAAGGTCCTAGATTCCCATTTCTGACTTTTCTCATAACTTGCTCCCAGAGAGGATGAATTTGAGAGTTTCATTTATTTTGGTGGAAATAACTACCTTTTTAAACCCTTATTTCAATATTTCAAACCTCCCTCTTAGGTCTCTATTCTTACCTTCCTAAGTTGTCAAGTACATTCAGCAAAAAAGGGAATAAAACAAGAAGTATAAACATTAGAGATAAAATAAAATAGTCATTATTTGCTTCTTAAAAACAAGAAGGCATCCTGAAAAACAAGAATAGATTGTAAGAAAATTCATAAACTCTCTCCGCATGAAAGTAATTTCAAAAATCAATGCTTTTTCCCACACATATAAAATAAGGAAAAATCGACCCCAATTTTAATGGAATCTGAAATAAAAAATTAACAAGAAATGTTCCAACATCTCTATGAATAAATATTCAGAACACCACTGAAGAGCATAATAGAAGATGGAAATAAATCCCTGTGCTTGGATACCAGAATTTGATACTATCAAGATATTAGTCCTTGCTAAAGTAATTGCTAAGGAAGATAAGATAGTTCCATTTTTTTTGCTTTGAAATATGACATGCAAGAATAGTGAAATCAATTAGTAAAAAGAGTAGTAATAGGAATTAGTTCTCCATGTATGGGGAAATAACATTACCAAGCTCGACTCTAGCTGTTAGTTACTAGCATACTAGCATATTAATACAGATATTAATGAAGAAATGTAATAGGGTCCGATAATAAATACATATATGGATTTAATCATCAAATGCAGCTAATTTAGCAAATTTGAATTTAGCAAAGGAATGTGGCAATTTAATTCAGTGAGGAAAACTGAATTATTCAATAAGTGTTACCGGCGCAAATAGCCTTCTAGAAATACAGAAATCAAGTCAGGTGCATCCTTCACATCTTACATTTAAATAGATCTGTGATGGAATGAAGGTTCACAGTGAAACCCAGAGAAAGGATGGACAAAGTCAGGGGAGAATGTGCATATTGTGTGGGAAGGGCACGTAGTTCTAAGCAAGACCCAAATCCAGGTGCCACCAAAGACAAGACTGATCAGTTCGATCCTGAAAGAAGCTGGATGAGGAAAAAGTGCGCTCAGAACACTTCAAACAGGAACAAGAACAAAGTGGCAGCATATGTGACAAAGAACCAATAATCTCTTACATTTATGAAACCCTCTTACAAACTGATGGATGAAGACCAGAACCTCGTATAAAATCAGGCAAAAAATAAGTAATGGCTAGTTTACAAAAAGAAAATAAAATGATAGATGAACATAGGAGAAATGCTCAACATCACTTATACTTGAAGAAATGAATATTATAACATCTACGTGATACTACTTATCTGGTTGGAGCCGCTCAAGGCATTTCTAATAATGCTCTTTTGCAGGACAGTAACTTTCCAAATTGTGGCAGAATATAACCCTTATTTCTTTGATTTTATAGTTATGTATATACTACCTTGCAGCATAAGACATAGCTGGAGCATCAGATCTATATCACTGCATACCACTTAGCATAAAACTAAGTTTAAAAATAGAACAGATTTAAAGACGAATATTAAACCAATACGAAGAGCTCATCTAAGCTGAGTGCTTGGTCAGTACAAACATGACTTCACATGCTTTATACGTGTTTATTCCACACATCCTCACATTCACAGAGGAGGAAAATGAGGCACGAGGAGCTTGAGTTCACTACCCCCACGTCACAGGGCCAGTTACGATGGCACAGGGCTGGAACCCAGGTGGTCTGGCTGCGGGACCCACACAAAGGGGCTCGCCACAGTCTAGAGGATTCAGGTCTGAGATGAAGTTTTACAGATAAAACTCAAAAGAAGGAGAAAACTGCTTCCCGAGGGTGTGGGAAGCAGTAGCACAAACCCTCAGAGGGTGATTTCCATAAAACTAAAGGGTCTAAACCACCTGCTATTCAGAACTCTGAAGATGACAATCTAAAAAAAGCAGCACCTGAAGTCCCGTCAACGTACCATCTATACCAAGGAGAAATTTCATTTCTGGGAATGAATCCCAAGTGACACACAGAAGTGCACAGTTCTCTGCCAGTAGGTAAGCACATGGATAAATTATGATCCCTCCATTTTATGCAATAATCTAGTATTTCATAGAACGCATCTAAGAGATAGTCTTTTGCAAAGGCAAGGTAGTAACAGTATGCATATTCTGCTCCCCTTTGAAATCCCTCAAATGAATACACACCTATGTGAATGGAATATTTCTGGAAGGACATACAAGAAATAATTAATAGCAGTTTTGCCCTCTGGGCAAGGGGCTAGAGCCTAAAATTATTAAATGAAAGCAATTTTTAAACCACATGTATGAATTACTTCTCAATTAAATTCTAGGTTTTGGAAGAATAATAATAATAAAAAAAGCCCTAGTGCTTTATTTGGTTCCTAACTCACTGAAATTCCCTCTAGATTTGTAAGGAGAACCAATCTGCATGGACCCTGGGCGAGCCTGCATCTTCTTGGGTGATGGGCCAAGAAAGCAAGGCTTGGCTGAGCTTTATCCAGACCAGATACATCTGCAGCAGCCATCTTGAGAGATGAGGTACTGCCTCACCCCAGGAAAAGAGCAGACTTGTTTCCGCTCACTGTGCGAGTTGTGAATCCCCACATTCTGTGCTTGTTCTTCTCCAGTAATGCAGCCCACTGCATGCACCAGCATGCATTCTGGATCGTTAGCCTGGCCCCATGGAATAAGGGAACTCACGGGGAACCTGCACAAACCAGCATGAAGCTCTGCAATTCCTTTGCCGTGTGTAAGAAAGTTACTTGTCTCTGAGCCAAGAATCTCGTGTCTCCTAGCAGCGTCCATAAACAGCAGCAGGGTAGCTTGCCGATTTGTAAGCAGAACAAAATCTTGGGTCCTTCACACATCCTGCATCATTCCTGATGGGATGGTGGCCAGTTGGTAAACTCGGCACTAGTGAACATGGGCCACTGTCCTAGACAAGGAATGACTGGTCTCCAAGAGTGAGGGAAAGAGGAGGCGGTAGTGGGTGAGACGACACTGAATTCCAGATGAAGAAGGGGCTTCCACAGGGTTTCAAGGTAGGGCAAAGTAGGGGTGGGAGGAGGGGTAAGAGGATAGAGGATGCATGGGGCATGATTCAGTCCTTCACTTTTTATGAAAATAGATAACGGGCATCTTCCGTAGGTCATATGTCATTCTCACTTTGTAGTATTGAAGGTATAAGCCCAGGGTACTATGCAGCAGTAGGAGGCATCCAATCGAAAATTCAGTGTCTTGGTAATCTAAGAATGAATAGCCATCTTCTTCTAATTGTTTAATCAATTCTCACACTTGTCCTGTGTCTATAACCATCTTACGGTGTGGTGGGAAGAGTCACTGGCTAAGGCACACGTGGACCTTGGTCTCAAGTTGCCTCCCAATAAGTCATGTGCCTATGAGAAAGGTAGTTCATGTCTGTGAGCTTCCTTTCCCCCCTTGATTATAAAAGGAGAGGTGGAAGTGGGATCCAAGGCGGTCTACAGGTTGAATCCTGTGAGATCACCGATATCCACCCAACTTGACTTACACAATGGTAATTTCCTAAGGGTCCCCATAATAGGTGATCCCGAATTCCCTCATGTATAGTAAGATTCATTATCAGTCACTATATCAGGTTTTTTAAAAAAATTTCACATATTAAGATCTTTGCCTTACACTGATATTGCATGAGAATAAGAATAACACAGTGAAAGCCAAAGACTATTGCTAAATATCTTGAAGGAAGGAAATGAAAAGAAGCTTGCATAGAGGGTTAAGGCCTCCATAGGGGGCCTTTTCTAGTAATAACACACAGATATGATGCTTCTGCAAGAATCCCTCGGTGACTGTGAAATAGGTGAATTTTGAAAGAAGATTCAAGTTGCCCAGAAGTAGCTGAGGGCATAAGAGAAGAACAATGGGGTGAAAACACCAGCACAAAAGCTCCGTGTCTATAAAACAGAGAGAAGTTCAGAAGAGCCTAATTTGATCTACGTTGTGCCAATGAAAACTTCATTTGGGTTTGAACTCCTGTCCTCCATTTTCTGCTCTTTAATATCCTCATTAATCATTCCAACTGCCCGGCTTATCTTCCGCTTGGCACTTTAAACTCAATATCATTTTTTTTAAAGAGGGGGAAAAAATTCCTGAGCAGTGGGAGAGCTCAGAGAGCTTTCATGCTACTTTCCTGCAATATTTTTATTACTGAAGTTCCTACGGAGGGAAAACTTAGATACAGGAAAAGGCTCATAGAAGCAAGTCCGAGCGAGGAGAGCTGCAAAAAAAAAGAAAAAAAAAAATCCTCCAAACTCCATGCAAAAGGACTACGGCAACATTCTTCCATTCCTACATCCGGTAACAATATTAGGCAAGGTGATAAGCCCCAGCCCAGGGCTCCCCCTCCAGAGGAAGGAGGGACAGCCCGCCTCTCCGACCTCAGCCTGGGGATGGTGACGACTGGGGGTCCATGGACCCTCTCAGGGCTCTGGCCCTCCTCCCGGGGAGCCCTGGACGACTCGCATCCACACAAGGCGACAGGACCCCGCTTCCTGAGCCCCGCACCTGCCAGAGTGTCTGTTCCTGGAACTCCGCCCTGGCCCTGATTCACTGCAGCTGGTTAGGAATGAGGGCAAAACCAACCAACTCAAAAGCAGCCTGACTGTGCACCAGGAGGTCGACAAGCCTGGTTCCAGAACTGGTCTAATTCCGAACGAGATGGTCTCCATTTTAACTCATTCCCGATGACTGATTATCTGCACCCCGGAAGCCGTCTGTAGAAACAGATTCCTGGTCTGGGTTCTGAAGCGGTCCCCCCTGGGGCTCTCCCGCCAACCCGGGCCCTGCGGGCTCGTCGTCGCCCGAGCAGGTGGACGTCTGTGCCCCATAAGCCTCCCCGGGGGCCCCTCGCCTGGGGCCCACGGTTGCCCCTCCTTCCTGGCTCGGACTCTCAGGGCCCCGCACAGGGCTGCTGACCTGCCTCCCGGCCTTGTCCCGATTCCTGAACGTCCGTCCACCACGTTCCCCGTGGCGCCTGCTTTCCCGCCCGCGGGCTCCTTC
>NC_043712.1:85528036-85584752 GCF_006229205.1 Suricata suricatta
TTTTTTTTGCACGATATAATTTTGAAATACATAGTTTTTTAGTTCACGGAAAGTTAAAGGAAAATGGTGTGTTCTGTCCTTGGTATTAGTGAATGGTGACAGAGCGTTTTCAGAGCGTGGCATCTTGCTGCGATTTCCCATTGTCTGTAGACATATAGGAGGTTTGTCCATAAAACACCCAGTACTTTCCATCTTTTAAACTCCTGGAGACATCTTTTAGAACACACACACACAAAATAATACAAGGTTTTTTCCTTCCTAATTTTTCTTCTTTCTTTCTACCTTGCCCCATTCTGAATCAGTTGGAGAGGAAAGTCTCTTACGGTCTTTGGGAGTGTTGTGTCCCAGAACACATGCCTTCTCTTAAATAAAGGACTTGCACTCATTCTTACTGTCTCCATTATCCATGAAACAGAAGTCCAAAGAGATTAAGTGGATTCTTCCTGGAGTTGGAAGTGACAGGGCAGGAATTCTGCTCTAGAACTTTCAACTAAATATCTATTCATTTCCCTCCCCACAGAATCTCCTGCGGCTTCCTAAGCAGATGAGAAAATCAAAATTGGGCAGATGTGTCCTAAAAACTCACCATCTGAGAGGCACCCTGGCCCAGGCACCCTGGGGTTTGCAGAAAGAGACCAAAGAGCACTGTCATGGGAAGGAAGCACGGGGCAGCGAACTGTGCAGGGGATAACAGAGTCTGGGAATTCTCTTCACCCTTGGCTTTTTCTGTGACTAAACACACAAGGGTGGTAAGCCTCCTGGGAACAGCTCCGTGGCCTCCAGGGCTCCTGGAACAGGTCCGGCTCAGAAGCCAGAAATCACACAGGTTCACCCACGGTCTGTAACCTTTCCATGAGTTTCCAAGCTCCGCAACAGAGGGTCTTAATGGAACTTCTGTTCTTAATGGAATTTTGAAGTACTGTGTAAAGCTGAAAATGTCATTGTAGGGGCTTTCTAGATCATTTCAGGTTGCAAATAAGAAACGTTTTCTTAAACATAATTAAGACGTTTCAGATAAATCCGGAACGCAAAATTTGCAAGAGAAGAAAGCTCTTTAGGCAGCAGGAGAACAACAGAGGAATTCTCTCTCAATGCTTCAGCTCCGCGTGGAGTATTTAATGTTGAAAAACAGCGAAAGCTATTTCAGTATTTTCATTTAGAGTTACTGCTTACACAGCTGTACAATTTTTAAGAAAAATAGCCTTATGCAGAAACACCGAGAAGAGAGATGATACACCCTCTTGAATCAATCTGACGCCTAACAGGCTCACCATGAACCGTGTGAAATGGCTAAAACCTCAGGAGTATAATTGTAGATCTTACAGATCTATAGAATGATACGATCTTATAGATCAAAATGCCCTTCTGATCACACTCCCTGCTCAAGATTTGTCTCTGGAATGTGCTGGAAGCAGACAGTTATACAATAAAATTGACAGAGTGAGCCATAACACTATCTTAGAAATGCTCGCTATATGAGCCATTTACTTTGGCACAGTCTTTACACATACTTTATGTTCTACGGGGCCAATTTGAGACAAAAATAGTGAAGTGGGCAAAATTAGTCTTTTGCAATTTCTCTCTTCCTTTTTCCTTTTTTTCCCTCTTCCCTACATTTTAAGAAACTCAGTGCTGTATGTATTGTTCTCATTTAGGAGCCATTGAGGCTAAAATGTAGGCTCCCCAAGGACAGAAACTGTATCTCCTCTTTTGTGTAATCTGCTTTCCAGAGCTCAACATGGTGCTTGAGAAGAATTACTGTGAAAAGGCATCTGCATTTTTATTTTACTTTATTTTAATTATTTAATTAATTTTTTTGGGGAGAGAGAGAGAGAGAGAGAGTGCAAGTGAGCAAGGGGTAGAGACAGAGGGAGAAGGAAAGAATCAGGGCTCACCTGAAGAAGGGCTCGTGTTTGCGGATGTGGGACTTGAACTCTCCCGAAGTGAGGCTCGAGCTCACGAACTGCGAGATCATGACCTGAGCTGAAGTTAGTGCGCCATGATCCCTGCACCCCAGACACATGCATCACCCAGAATTCCCGCCAGAGGTTTGTTTCACATGATAAGTAGAACATATTTGAGAAATTGATTTGGAAAGTCGTAGTTACATTAATAAGCCTAATTATCAGTTACAACTGAATGCATCTTAACTTAATTGTTCCCTGAGTGCCCACCGCGTAACAGTGATTGTGCCAGGCTAGGCATTCAGTGGGCAGCAGGCAGGTAACTCTGGGGGGCGACGGTCAGTAAACACGAGGACAAATACAGCGTGTGGTCCCACTGCACAGCGAACAGCCCGGTCCCAGCAACCCGGAGTGATGGCAGCGTGGCTGTTGGCTGGCCAGAGTGTTAGCCGGGGCATGAGGGAGGGCCACCCAGGGGAGGTGCCATTTGATAAACCTGAGCAGCAAAAGGAGCCGGTCAGGGAACACCTGGGGTAGAGCTTTGTGCGCAGGAATGAAGGGTTAGGTCTCAATGCCAGGAGACGGGGACACGCACGCTGTCATTAAGGCAGAACAAGAGAGGTCATCCCAGCCAGAGATAACAACCGAGGGAGCAGGTCGTGGGAGTGGAGTGGCTAGGGAGAGGTGGGGCCAGGCCGAGTCTTGGGGGTCACGTCGATGGAGGGGATGCCCAGGGCTGATGGGCTGGGCAGTCACACAGAAGCAAGTGGAGGAACTCCATTGGCAGAATTGCCAAGAACCAGTAACTCTTCGTGAGGAACCTGCTTGGTCCTCATGCCCCTCAGAAAACCCAAACACGTTCTCCTCATTGAGGAGCCTGAGGCTGTGGATCTGATGGTGTCAAACCCTGCATATGCGGAGTGTGACTATTGTTTTTAAATCAGTGCTTTATTCTGTGTAGCGATTGGACACGCAGCAGATCACAAGATCTGAGGCTCACTATGAGTGGACTGATGACGATTCTGGTATTTGAGAAAGCAATACCAATTGTAAGTAACAGATTCTGGAAGGGATAGGAAACAGTGGCATTCACTTGAGAACTTCGTAAGACTGCGACTGAATTCCCAGTTTAGGAGAAAGTGCATTGAAGCCAAAATTAGCTCCATGAAAGCCATGCTAGTGGTGAGAATGAGGATGCATGAACTAAAAGAAACATCCTTGGTTTTCTGATGTTTAACAGATGTCTGGTTCATTGAAAGTCAGTTAATATTATTTTTGGATTTAAATAATTCAAATTTTACAATATACATTACCTAATGGTTTCTTAATTATAGATGAACGAGACATTCTTTTAAAATTGTCTTCACTAAATCAAACTGGAAAAATGCAGGTTTAAAAAAAAAATCAAGAGTACAAAGGGGCTTTTTTAAAGGGGAAAACTGGTTTTTCTCTCTCTCCAAGTGTTGTTGTTTATAATTGTCTTTTTAAAACAGCAACAATGACGACACTAAAAGATTTTTTATTTATCAAAACATCCAATACTGTAGCCACCGGATGAAATTAAAAGTTTGCATGAGAGGGACCTGGGTGGCTCAGTGGGTTGTGTCCGACTTTGGCTCAGGTCATGATCTCACAGTTCACAAGTTCGAGCCCCACATTGGGCTGTGTGCTGACAGCTCAGAGCCTGGAGCTGCTTCAGCTTCTGTGTGTCTCTCTCTCTGCCCCTCCCCCTCTTGTGCTGTCTGTTTCTCTCTGAAATAAATGAACATTAAAAATTTTAAAAATAAAAAGTTCGCATGAGACACATTTCAGGTGTCCCCTGGCCACGTACGGCTGGTGGCTGTCGCGTCGGATGTGGGGGTAGAGCGCTGCTCAATCTCAAAGTGCTGTTCTGCTGGGCAGCACCCTTCTGACGCTTCCCAGGCACGCGTGCATTTATGAGATCCTTTTTTCTTTGGTCTCTTGTTGATTATTAATAACCATGAACACATAACTTCAAAATAAATGATCGCAGAAGATGTAGTTCTTTGTGGACCTCCTCCAGGGATCGGCTAGAGAATTCTTTGCTAGACAAAACGTGTGTTTTCCCTTCTGGAAGTCACTCACAATGACGCCTGGTCCTGCTTAGTACTTCTACCCGACTGAAACCCTTCGTTCTTAAACAGTAATACTTCTTGTGGAGCAGCTCCCATCCCAGGGGGTTATAATTCTCTCCCTGAAGACAGACCTGAATGAGATCATTTATCTTTAGAAGTGCCAGGTCTGAGGATGGCTTTCAGGGTAAGACCGTAAAAGCGAAGCTTTGGACCATGAACTAACAGCTTACGTTTTGGGCAAATGATTCAACACAATGGGTTTTTTAAAGGTTACAGAGCTGAATGGCAGAGAGGTAGCTGTGGCGAGACTCCCGGTGATCTGGGATCAGATGAATGGAGTGCTGCCCCAGGGGACACACAGGAGCAGTGGGGGTTCAGCACGCTGTGGTTGCCTCGCTCTGGGATGTGCTGCAGAGTCACCATCCGCTTTGATCCTGCTGCTTTACATGAAACATGAGGGGCAAAAGTCTCTACTAATGAGGGTTGAGAATACTTAGAATTGCAGGCTCTAGTTTTGCGTTCTGGAAGTGAACTGCCGTCGAGCCTGACCAGGAGGAGACACAGGTAAGAGTGAAAGGGAACAAGAGGAGTCCCCGAAAGGCGTGCTAGCTGGGCCCTGCTAGGGGCTGACCCTTTATCACAAGCAGTCGGAGGACCGGCCGTATCATCCGAGCCCACAGGCAGGAACAGGGTCTCGGCCAAGTCCTCTCCTGACGGCTGGTGGAACGGACAAGGTGGAGGTTACCCAGAGACTCTGCGTCCTGCCTGAACGTGCTGCCCCCCGTCCTGGTTTCCTGGGGCGCCCCTGTGTTCACCGCTCAGCACCACCTCCCCTGCTCTCCCGAAGCTGGCCACGGCTGGCCCCGCTCAGAGCCACGGCAGCACTTCTGGGTGAGAAGCGCAGGTGTCCGGCTGGGACGACCCCGCCGAGGCCGAGGGGCTCCGGGGCGACGCGTGTACGCGGTACGCGGCCGACGCATGGGTCCTGCACCCGCTCAGCTTGTCCGCATAAATTCTGGGGAAAGCTGGGCGAGAGGGGACGTGTGAGGAGGGCGCCAAGTCCTGAAAATCTCATTGTCCTCCACCACAGTGGGGAGACGTACAAGGAGCAAGGTCGGAGCAGTCCACGAAGACTGTGTCCTTGAGAGCAGAGGCCCTTCCTGCAGGAGCTCGGGGGCAGAAAAAGGCCACCAAGTTTTAGGATATCTCGGCAACTGCACTGAAACTTAAAGAAGACACAGAGACAAGTCCTACATTTCTCTGGCCATCAAGAGCGATTCAGGCCAATGTAAGACAAAGGGTGGGTGAAGGTCTTGTCAAGGGAGCCGAGTCCTTGGAAAAGGCACCCAGGACCCCAGGGATGAGGTTGGCTCCCCTGCCTGGAGGGTCCTGATGCTCAGGGCTCTGTCCTCAGCCTGGGGGAACACATGGCTGCAGGGAGAAGAGGGTGCCTGGAGCTTCATGGCTGGCTGTGGGCTGACACCCCGCGGGGACCCCTGTGCTAAAGGCACTAGAAGGGGCAGACCCCACAGGGCTGCACGCAGCCCTCCACCTGCCCCCTCCCCCGGCTGCAGGTCACAGGCTCTCCTGCTGGTGTTGAGGGTGAATCGAGTTGTGCTCACACCCACCGGAAGACCACAGGAGGGCCTCCCGAGGTTCAGTGAGAGCAACGTGTGGAAGACCACAGCCTCCGTGCAAACACGCTGCAGGGAGAATGAGTCAGTGGCCACTATGAGAACATGCTAGAAGCACATGCAGCTGAAGAAAATAATTGCTTGCAAATGTTTTAGGTCATTGTAAATTTAGAGAAAAGATAGATTTAATGAGCAACGGGAACAAAGGTGAGCTGATAAAATCAATGAGATGAAGAGAGACAGTTGCAGAATTTTCAGTAAGACTGGACAGCTAAAAACCACCACAAAACTAATAAATTAAATAAAGAATGAAGACACAGATGCAGTGGGAAAAAAAATTACTGGCAAAGATAAAAGTGTTGAGATGGACCTGGCAAATGTGGAGGAAAAAGACAATCACATTAAACATTTAGAAACAGTGAAATATGGGAGTGGGGAAAAGGACAGATTCCACTTTTTGAGGACTATTTCATGGGATTTAAATTTTCTCTCCCCGCATGCCAGTGTACTAACATACTGTTTGTGCGTTCTCACGTACCAACAGAGTTTTCTAAGTTGTGAGACACTGGCCCACGCTTTGCTGCTTTTCTTTACTCTTTTCTATTCAGGAACAGATGAACAATGTAACGCATAACATTTTTATTTTTTTAAGCTTTTCTTAAAACTTATTTTTGAGAGAGAGAACGTATATGCTAGTGGTGGAGAGTCAGAGAGACAGACAGACAGAATCCCGAGCAGGCTCCGCGATGTCAGCACAGAGCCTGATGCGGGGCTGAAACTCATAACTGTGAGATCATGGCCTGAGCCGAAGTCAAGAGTCAGACTCTTAACTGGCTGAGCCACCCAGGCGCTCCTACGTAACGTTTTTATAGAGGAAGCAGAATGAATCTCGGAACAACTGACTAATAATCGTGCCCTAGTGAAAGCGAACAGAAGAGCAGAACACAAACCTATATTGTAAAGCCACATGGCAGCTGCTGGGGGGTTGCCATCAGCCTTATCCTTCCGTGGAGGAAGTTTCCTCCATCCCTGTGCAGTCCTCATTTTCAGATTTGATAGAACCAGACGGGGGTGGGCCTTTGTGTTTTCCTCTCACCGTTGCTACATACGAGGTCTACATGCACCGGTGTCTGCTCCAGAGACACTCAAAGCAACGTTGAATAAACTGAATAATGGACCACACCGCTATTTACAAAGGGAAACGTCATTCTAGTAAAAACCACAAGGCCGTTTTAGTAGTAGCTCCTAAATACCACATCAGTGATCCTCCCTGCCAAAACTGATTCCCTTTAACTTCTGTATCTTTGAGGAACAAAGGCGCAATTTGTTTAGACAGAAGTACACTGACAAGTATTTAAATATGTTTGAGAAGAATGGAATGCATGTTTTATTTTATTATTTTTATTTTGGAGAGAGAGAGAATGAGTGGGGTAGAGGGGCAGAGTGGAAGAGAGAGAGAGAATCTTAAGCAGGCTCCATGCTCAGTGCAGAGCCCAATGCAAGCTCAATCCCATGACCTTGGCATCATGATCTGAGCTGAAATCAAGAGTTGGGTGTTCAACTTACTTAGCCACCAGGCACCCTTGAATGTTTTATTTTTTACACAGATCACAGAAGTTTTCTACATGTTGTTTCTAATATTTGTTGAAAAATTACCATCTTCAGTTAAAGTAGTTATAGCTTGCAAATCATATATACATATATATATTACATATATACATACATACATATATATATATATATGCATACACACACATTACGTATATACATATATGGGAGCATATGGGTGGCTCAGTCGGATAAGCATCTGACTTCGGCTCAGGTCATGGCTTAGGCTCAGGTCCGTGGGTTTGAACTCCATGTCAAGCTCTGTGCTGACAGCTCAGAGCCTGGAATTGTCCCTCTCTCTCTCTCTCTCTCTGCCTCTCCCCTACTCATGCTCTGTCTCCCTCTTTTTCTCTCAAAAATAAATAAACATTTAAAAAAATTTTTAATGTGATTTCCTCCAAGAAGAACCTTTGCTTATGTGAACTGTATTTCTATAGCATAAATAATTTTTTCATATGAGTGTATTCTGTTGATTTGCATTAAAAGATGTCGATGGAAAGATGAGAGATATGTAAAGTCACAATTCACCTCCCAACCCTCAACCTTGACTTCTGGGCACCGACCCTTGCTGCATTCATTTGTCACCCCTGCCCTGAGTCCAGAACCCCGGGACCTTCCCTCGAGTTGGGGAAGTCTTTGGGAAGGCGCCCAGCCCCCTGTGGGCTCACGGAGCAGGCCTGCCTGTGCTCAGCTGTCCTTGAACTAAGGGGACAGTTTAGTCCACTCGCAGTGGGAGTGACTCAAGCTGTCATCTCAGCTGCTGACTTTACCTGCTTGAACATCACTTTGATTTTGAACTTCATTTCTTGTCAGTTCACTCACAAAATATGATTTATTCATGATATTTTTGCTATCAGGTTACAGCATAAAGCTGTATTTTTTAATATAAGGAATCCGTATTGCCTACTTTGTTCACGTAGCTCTTATTAAAGCAATAAAAAAAGGATTACAATGATAAAAAATAGAAATATATGTGTCATTTAAGAACCAAGCGTGGAATGGATTTTCAGAGATATTTACCAACCTGGGGCTCGATCCCTCCAATCGTGAGAGGGCGGTGGTCAGCCAGCTGAGCCATCCAGGAGTCCCAATATCCAGACATTTTCAATGATTTTATGAGCAATGATATGTTTAGATACAAATATATACCAGAATGACATTAAAAATCTTTAAAGAACCCATCCACATGACATACGACCCCCTACATGATGTATAAAAGCAGCATGCCTGGTGTGAGTTAGAGTGAAACAGCCCTCTTTGGACATTTGGCCATATTTAGCACGTAGCTGTTCCCTTTTGCAATTTCCTGTGTGAGGAAACATTCCTTTAAATTATCTGGTCTGTGAAAGGATAAAAAAAAAAATCCTATTTCTGTACTCACAGCTGGATTTGTTTTAAATGTTGGAAAAAAGTTAATGAATGTTTTACAAAGTAAAATACTATAATTTTTTAATTAATTGAGCTGTCAGCACAGAGCCCGATGTGGCGCTCGAACCCATGGACTGCAAGGTCATGACCTAAGCCGAAGTCGGATGCTCAACTGACTGAGACACCCCGGCGCCCCTAAAATACTATAAGTTACTGTAAGAATCAGCCTTGGGCAGTGTTAGACACACATCTCTCGCTCCCTCCTCGTCTGTGGCCCTTGATTCTGAATGAGCTCATCCTTCCTGCTGGGGACTCTTGGGGTGCTCGCTTCAGCCCTGTTAGTGTGGACGCTAAGAGAGTGAGCCAGGTGTGTCTGGTCATTGGGACTGTTCCATATAAATACGTGCACCCCTTTTATTGAATTTTGATGACATTGAATTGAATTCTTATTTGTAGAACATTTATGGAAAACAGATTTTAAACCAACTTTAAATTTTTTAATGAGGAAGAGATGCTGGTTTGCAAAATAATGTTCATTGATTAAAAAAAACTATTTGTAACATGGCTTTAAGCAAGCTAAGAGGGTAATTAGTGCATAATTTAAAAATCGATGATAGCACATATATTTAGATAGTAACAGACCATTTAGTGAGATTGAACTATGCCCTTCAGATATTCTGGTACCAGGATGCAATACTAGGATCACAATCTCTTATTTAATTATAGGGTTTGGTGATAGAGTCCAGATAGCATGACTTTGAAAAGCGTGTTACGATTGTATTGCAGGTAAGATTCAGATCTACGGGTTTTTCAGCGATATCTTTTAAGATTTACTCTACCCTGTAGAGTCCTCCTCTCCTGCCCTCATTTGGAAGAAAGAATGAATAATAATGGAGGAAATGCAAGGACTTTGCAAAATGACATTCACTCGCGAAATTGTTTACAGTACGCTTGTCACACGCCTTCATTCATATTTAAACACTGAATATTGTTTCCTTCTTCCTCATAATGCAAAGATACAGAAAATTCTAATTTCGAATGGGCAATGTCATACCACTCTGGTAATAAAATAAGTTGCCTTTATAAAAAACAAACAAAACACACACACACACACACACACACACACCCCTCTTTCTTCCCCTTTCATACATGTTAATGAAAAAAAAATTATGATTGATATATATCACAGAGTAGTAATCCAATGGAATCTTTTCAGGTCCTAATTAAGAAAAATATTAAAGGGTTCACTCTATTTATTCCACTCCATTTGCAATGAGCTGGGTTCAGGAGCAGCTCTGTGTGAGCATCTGAGAAGCTGGAGGAAGCACAGGTGAAAGAAACCCTTTGGACGGAAGTAGCCCCCTGGGGTCATTTCCTGGGTATGGCAACATTCAGGACCTGTGATAAGCATTCATATTTCTATATATCCTTTAATGCACGACATCATGATAAACCAGGCAGAAGAGTTACCAATTTAACCTTTGTTAGATGTGCCTTGTGATGGTTGTATAATTCTTAACTAGAAGTGTTGCACGTTACCTTCAAAACAAAATAGTATGGTAACAATCCAAAATTAAGTTATTATTTTCTATGCATATGTTAGCTTTGGGTAGCATCTAATACAATCCTTTCCTTAATAATCTGAAAGAAAACATTTCACTGCATTTCCTTGATCAGATCCATAGCTGTAGAAGTCTTAGAATAATGATATTATCGCCTAAAACAAAGAAACGATGCTTCTTTCGTCGAACTGTTTCTGTGCTTTACTAGTGGTTTAAAAATAGCAGTTTTCTCCAGCAGTGGCAGCGGTCAGATAGCATATTAAATTTTTTTAAATGTTGGCACATGCGTTGGCTCAGTTGGTTAAACGTCAGACTTTTGATGTCAGCTCATGTCATGATCTCATGGTTCATGGGTTTAAGCCCCACATTGGGCTCCACACTGACAGTGCAGAGCCTGCTTGGGATTCTCTCCCTTTTACTCTCTCTCTCTCTCTTTCTGTTCCTTTCTTGCTTGCGTGCATGCTCTCTCTCTCAAAATAAATAAATTTAGAAATGAAAAATAAATGAAAAATTTAAAAGATGTTTTACTTTGCTAACCTCTGAGGACACATTGAGAAGACACCCTCCACAGTAGACATTGGCTGTCATACCCATCCTGCCACCTCAGCTCTCTTTAGGGTCCCAAATAGGAATGCGATCCCCACCCCCAAAAGAAACTTCCATGGGGAGATTTACAATTGAGGTTAGTGATAACTTAGAAATCGTCAGGATTATTTCCTTACCATCTCCTCCTGATACAATATACAGCTAAACATGTCTGAGGGGGGCCTGAGAGTCTGTGGGAAGTGATCCAGTGAAAGTGATAGGTGACACCCAAGACCTCAGGGTAGTGCCATTGTCAGTGGGGACCCCTAGTGGGACGTTAACAGGCATTTTGTTTAACACTGAGAAAAACTTTACAGTGTGATGACATAGACTTCTTTTAGATTGAGGATCAGAAAGCTGCGGATTGAAAGCATGGATTTCCTATAGAAAATCTTCAGTTTCGATGGAAGATCTTTCATCTTCATTCACAAAGCTTCATGGTGCTCACGTCCTGCTGTTCTGCACCTTTAGCTGGGTTGGAGACAATGGCCTGATCAAGGACTCAGAATATGGCCCTAGGTCAGTGACATGTTTTTATGACTCGGATTCCTAATTATCCCATCGTTTAGGGCATTCTGAAGTTTTTTAGAGTGTCCACTTGGGTAAGTCTTGTGTTTGAGGGATTCATTATAGTCTGACACCACACGGACTGCACTTACAATACAGGATATCACATCATTAAAACAAATCCTTAGTCAACAGAAACTTGGAATCCAACATAGGTTCGTCATTGGGAAGCGTTTAGAGTCTTTAGCTCTTTTGTGTATGATTTCCGATCAGGTATTGATACTGACAATGGAGAGCTTTACAGAGCCCTGAGAGCATGGAAAACAGGCCTGTGTCCAGAAAGAGCTCACTGCAAAGACCCCTCCTTCCCCTCAGGGCTTGGACGGACCCACTTGCAGAATCCCCTTGTTTACCTTGGCTGGCCACACACAGACCCTCCAAGTTCCCATTCTTTGTTTCCGAAGTGAGTGGCGGAGCTGCTTGTCCCCACTGGTCAATCAGAACAAGGTGCTCACTTCTCAAACTTGGCGATGTTCTTCGCCTTCCCCGGGCTCGGAACAGCCTCTCCTGAGAGTGTGCGGCCTCACACGAAATACCCCGTCTGCTGCCGGATCACTGCACCCCGTACCCCTCGCCCCATACCTGTTCCTTTCGGGCCTGTTCTCTCTCCTCCCTATATGAGAAAACTCTTTTTTTGAGGAGATCCTACTCTGGAGGAGGTGTTTTTGGATCTTCTGGCTGGAAGTTCTGCCTGTTTGGATAGTCTACCGCCATTATCACAATAGTAGCCTCTTTCCTCAAAAGCAATTATCCTTTTGAATGAAAATCCTCTGTATTAAGTTCTGATTTGCTTTTTTGATAATAGCAAGGTCAAGTTTACAAAGACATTTCCTTCAAAAGAAGAGTAACTACAAGCTACCTGTGTGCAGAAAGACCCAATTGTTTTAAGTATTTGGTGAAGCATGATACGTGAACATGTGGTCTAGGCTTGGCCATGGCCTTCAGGCCGTGCTTATTTGATGGAGAACCATTGGAATGTACAGCTGCCTCAGAGACATTTTATTTTGCCCTTCTTTATGTAGAAATAGAATACTTTGTTAGATTAACCAGTGGGGGTTTCATCCTCTGTTCTCTGGTTGCCCACTAAATTCTCTCCCATTCAGGCTACCCATTGGCATCTAGTCCTTCAAAGTGCGAGTTGTTAGGGGCGCTTGAGGGGCTCAGTCAGTTAAGTGTCTGACTTCAGCTCTGGTCATGATCTCATGGTTCATGGGTTCGAGCCCAGCATCAGGCGCTGAGCTGGCAGCATGGAGCCTGCTTGGGATTCTCTCTCTCTCTGTCTCTCTGCTCCTCTCCCGTGCTCTCTCTGTCTCCGTCTGTATGTCTGTTTCTCTCAAAATAAATAAATTTTTTTTAAAAAGTGGAAGTTGTTTTAGCAGAAATGCAAAGAGAAAAAGGAGTAGATACATGTTTTGAGCTTTAATAAAGTAGTAAAAATGCTTGATGACATAAGAATGAGTTTTTCCCATCCCAGAGCATAGGAGGAGTTTCAGAACAAGTGGGGACAGGGGTGGCATTGTTGATGTCATGCACACATGCAGTCTGTGGCCTCGAATGGGAGAGGCTGAGGGTGCTGCAGGCACGTTCCCTGATGGACAAGAAGAAACCTCCATGTTCAAGTCACAGACAGACTTCCCACAGCACTCCACATCATTCAACAAAAATTTATACAACGCTCACGGCGTAGGCAGGCCCTTTTCTAGGCACCAGACATCAGGCCATCAACAAAGGCATAAAAAAGAAAATCCTGTCCTCATGAAGCTGTGTGGAAACCACCAAGGTCACAATAAGTAAACTGTGGAATGTTGAAAGTCGTCAAGGGTTATAGAGCAAAATAAGGAAAGGGGACGGAGTGTGTGATGGGCTGGGCCACCATCTTCACTAGGAGGTGAAGAGGGAGTCATGGGTGAAACCGTTGCGTTTGATCAGACACTGAGGAGTGGAGACACCATGAGGATAATTTGCTCAGTGTAGATGCACAGGCAACCCAGTGCTGCTGGGACCTTGGGCAGAGACTGGAAAGGCTTTGGTAAGATGCCGAGAATATGATCATTAAAAACAAAAAAGCCCGCCCAGGGAAATGCTCAGGTGGCATTTACACCAACTCCTGTGTGTGTGTATTTTAGCTCGGTTCCCATTGGTATTTTTCATTTGAAATATGGGAGAGGAAATGGGCATCTTGGGTAACTTAGATGATAACCCTCAAACAATCGCATAACAAGGTTGTTTGATAATCTTTGGGAACCTTCACCTGTCCACGTGACAAAGTTAGCGAGTTCTGTAAGTTTGCGTGAGTTCATTTTTCTAGGACTCAGTTTACTCCTCTGTATGCAAGAGGGCTTGTCTCGATAAAACATGGGCTCTCATCCATGCACATGTCTCTTTCAGGATTGTAAACAGGGGGAGACAATCCGATATGGGGCTAATTTCTCAGAGTCCTGGCTTCACGCATCCAAGAATAGATGTCTGAGTTCTCATGAGTCTGTCTTATTCCTCATCAGGCATGCATCTCTTTGATGCACTAGATATCGAGACATAAAATGTGACAGGATGAATCATCTCTGTGTATTTCCTCCTCCGTTCCCTCATGAGTTATATTTCCTTTTCCCATCAGAATCAATTTTCTACATTTCTTAAAGGAGAGTCTTTTGACAAAAATGTGAATTATTTATAGGCAGCTGAGGGAAAGGGGACTTTGCCCTCACTTTGCTGGAGATACATTTACAAATCATGAATGACAGACCCCATAGTGGCAACAGTTTTCTTGACATGGTCTTTATTTTTGTTTTTCCTCTTGGGCACATGAGAACCAGCACAGCAGATGTGTTTCTGATTTTTTTTTTTTTTTTTACCTTATGTGAAAAATCAAGGTCTGTTTTCTTTCCCATTAAAACTTTTTTTCCCTCTCACATGAGGGATGGGTTGTCAAAGAGTCGCTGTGGACTTGAGAAATATTTTTGTAAAGTATAAATAAATATTGCAGAATTGAAAAATGGATATAATTTCACAAAAAACCAGAGGGATTTTTTGAGTCAATTTTATTATTTGCATCCTGCTAACCCAATCAGATCATGAAGTTAAATTCATTTCATTTACTGAACTGTGCATGTTTCGCACTGAACTTTAGAAGGGAGATGAGAGTCAACTGATAATCCTCATGGGCTCATGAAACAGGCTCCGGTGAGTCAGAATAAACAAATTCTGAGGGAGTCTAACCCGGTCGCACCATAGAAACTTTGCCCACACTTAGCTGTTGTTATCATTAATCTCTCCACACATAGTCCGTGACGCAAAGGACGGTGAACACCAAACACGATTTTCATCGTGCAAGTCACTTACAGTTCTTTAGGACCTCTCTTTTCACCAACAAAATAATAAAGGAAGCGGGTAATATTAGTGGTCCCCCTGGCTTGTCCGTTTTCTCACCGACTGTGCAATGCACCTGCTGTGTGCTTCCGGAACGGAGCACGGTTCTGCCCTGGCTTGGCTCTCTCAGATAGTATGATGAAAGGAATGATTTCAATGGAAAGAAAGAAAATATCACCTCTACTTTCTAGTCTAACTCTTCAGAAAGGCAGCTGTATGGATATGATGTCACCAGCTCTGCCCTTCTCTTTCCTTGAAGGAGATTTCTGGGATTCCTTGTCTTTCTGGGATTCCAGCACAGTGACTGACCTCCATGATAAGAAATGTATGGTTGTGCCAGCTTTCTGTTGCTGGGCTGCAGGCCGCGGAGAGAATGACACAAAACGGCACCTGACTGACGAACATCAAGGCCCAATTTAGTATTCTAGAAAGTCTTTTATACTTGATTCATGTGATAGGTGAGACCCTGAGCAAGAAAGTAAGAGTAATGTACAAAAAAATGACCGTTGTTAGAAATTTCCCATGAAAATTTTAAAGTACAAAATGCCTGAAGAGAACATGATTAAAAGGGGAGGAAATCTCGGTGGGAATTCAAAGTACTAGAGGAAAACTCAGACTCTTTTTGTGAGCACAGCGAGCTAGTGCCCTAACAAGACTATTTTGTTCTTCCCGATTTTTAAATTGCAATAAGTACTTTGATCTCATTATATTATAACCTTCATAGGCGCCGTGAGTCAGAAGTATTTAAATAGCTTCAATCACATTTGTATCTTTCTTACCTTCTCCCCACCCCCCGCATCTCTGCTTTTGTGGTTGTTATTTGTTTTTGCTTTTTTTTGGTTTGTTTTGTCAGCTTAGGAGTATTTGAAAGTTAACAGAGTTGTCAAATTTGTCTTATGAACATTGAGCAGAGAAGCCATTAAAAAACTTCTAGGCTATGGGGCTCCTGGGTGGCTGGATGCTAGAAGCTGATACCGTGTTAGATAATTTTAATTAAAAAGCGTTCATTCCTATTATATTACATCATGAATCTGTGGGCACATAATCTCAAAATGTATCTTTTATAATTGTATTTGACTGTGAGTTAAATCAACACATGCACAGATGAAAAGTACAGCTGAAATGAAAACAGAAGGAGATAAATATTTGATATCATTCTTATGGCAACATGAAAAACATTTAACAGAAAGTCATTGCTTACATTATATAACTTTTTACAATTTTTTAAATTGTGGTAAATGCACATAACATTAAATTTATCCTCTTAACATTTTTAGTAGCAGAGTACATTGCCATTAAGTTCATTCATAGTGTCATGCCATCCATCTCCAGGACTCTTTTTGTCTTGCAAAACAGAAAATTTACATTCATTAAACTATAACTCCCTCTTCTTTCTCCCAACACCTGGATGTAGTTACACTTCCTGTCTCTGAATTTGACTGCTCTAATGTTCTCTTTCCTTTCTTCCTCCCTCCCTTCCTCTGTCCCTCCTCCTTTCCTTCCCTCCCTCCTCCCTTCCTTCCTTCCCTCTCTCTCCTTCCTTTTCTTTCCTCCTACTGCAGTTCCTACCAGGAGTATGTTGGACCTCTTAATGTTGTCTCACAGGTCCCAAGTTTGCTGACTTTGTTTTGTTTTGTGGCTTGTTTTTAGAGCATCATAGGCTGTCTTTGTTTTGAGGATCAGCCTGAGGTGTAAATTTAAGGTCTCTGAAAATCTTTTCTGAGCCTGCACCTTTCCCTGGGCATGTGCAGGGACTTTCTAACTTTCCCTGTATATGCAGTTGCTCTTGACTGTCTTCATCTTCAGTGTCTGTCCTCAAAGGAGGAAAAAGAAGACCAAGAAGGGGTGTGGAATGCACCACCCTTTAAGCCCACTTCACGCAGAGTGGGAGAGCCCACCGTACTTTGGGGAGGTGCTGCAATAGTGGCCCTCTGCCTCTTTGTCTGACCTCTGTGATCAGAAGCAGCGATCAGTGATAAGAGCACAGATTCTCAGTATTTGGAAAACAGGGTCCTTTTTGGCTGCCCTCCTGTGAGCTGTGCAAACGGCTCTAGGAACGTGTGCCCAGCCACTGGTCGCGGTGCTGAGGGGTGGAGGTGTGGTACTTGCTGAACTAAATTTCATAGTAATTCATAACAAGTTCTCTCTCGGCGTATTTTCTCATAGACTGTGTTCTGTCTAAGTACCCTGCGATACAGCTTTAACACAGAACATTATTCCAAATACATGGTAATGCAAATCTCAATTGGAAAGAAATCAGTTTATTATGACTGAAACATTTTAAGGATTTGATGTTGATTTCACACCTCAAAGAGATCACCTGGGTAGGAAAAAAATAAAAGATGCTTCTGCTTTGTACAGTTGTGCTCACTTCTGCAGCCTGTGAGTGTCTCCTCTTTCGGCGTGTCTGGGCGCGAGGTGCTGTGTGGACCTTGGTGCCGCATGGCATACCTCATGTGGTGACAGAGACCCTTCCTGAGGTCACGCCCACTCAGCATCCATTGCTAATGTGGCCGGCCTGGTCTCAGGGCTGGGAGCAGTAGCGTGCCAGAGGGCAAAGCTTCTGGATATTCTGGGTAAGGATCACAGGCCTTCCCCTCAGGATCCTTGTGATTCCTCTGTCCCCAACCTTCCACTCAAGGTCAAGAGATGCATTTCCAGGGAGAAAAGGCCACATTCATTTACACAAAGTTTAGTTCAAACCACCCTCTCTGTTTCTTCCGGGCCTTCATTGGAGAGCAGAGCAATAGAGACCTGTTTCCTGATTGTTAATAAATGCTTGGTGCCCCTCCCACGTTGCGGACAAGTGACACGTACTTTTTCTAATCAAAGGAGATTTCGCTAACAACATTCTCCTTTTATTTTCTAAAAATGGCCCTGGGTGTGATTCTTTTCATGGACTGTTCACAATCAGGTGAGAGCAAGTAATCAGCATGGGTCAGGTCTAACCCAGTTCTTCCTGGAGATGAGAGTGGGAACCAGGAATGCCTACTTACTCTTCAAAATCAATAAAATAGGGGCGCCTGGGTGGTTCATTCGGTTGAGTGTCCAACCTCAGCCCAGGTTATGATCTCTTGGCTGAATTCGAGCCCCACATGGGGCTCTGTGCTAACAGCCCAGAGCCTGGGGTCTGCTTTGGATTCTGTGTTTCCCATTCTCTCTGCCCCTTTCCTATTCATTAGCTGTCTCTTTCTCTCTCTCAAAAATACATAAGCATTAAAAAATTAAAAAAATCAAACTCAACAAAATAAACATTTGTTTTCTCCCTATAGATTACCTCAATGTGTTGTTTACTTCCAGCTCCACGCTTGCTCCACTTTGGCTTAGACCTTAAATATTAACTGAAATTACTGTACAACTTCTAAGTTGGTTTCACAGATTAATAAAATGATCCAAGATCTCAATTTTCATCTATAACGACCATCACTGTGAAACAGCTTCCATGAAACCTTGTCCTGTTTCAGAGGCTCTAATGCCTTGGGGTGTTTCTTGGGTCAAGAGCAGAACCCTCTGCTTGAGTCCCAGGACTTCCCATGATCTATGTCCCTTGCAGAGCCCAGAGCCACATGGGGACTCTGTGGGGGCTTAAGGCTCAAGAAATGATACAACAACCTAGGGAAGAGCAACTAAAAAAGTTCTTAAATCAGAAATGAGATAACAACAGAATTAAAGTTGTAGCATCATGAGTGAAGAAGAAAAATCAAAAGAATAAAAATACAACTAAGTACAATATAAATATCCTCTTCATCTTGAATTTTTATAAGTTGTGTTTCGCAATTGAAGCCAAAGATGACTGCCTTGTCTAATGCAGTTTTCAGTGTATGTAGATTAAATATTTAAGACAAATCATAAGGTGGAGAGAGTAACTTTCCTTCACTTTACATGGCAAAATGTGGACACCAAAGGTCTGTAATGAGTTGTATATGTAAAATGTAATACCCCAAGTGACAACTAAAAGATCTGTACAAAGTGATACATTCAAAACCAAGATAGAAAAGCCAAAATTGATTTTTAAAAAAATGTTACCTTCTCTTACCTAAGGTGGAGTCTGTGTTCTTGAAGACAGACTCAGCCAGACCCAAAACTGTGGCATTCATTGGCTCAGGTGGACATACCCAGAATTCCCAAGTCATCAACTGCCCCCAAACAAACTTGAGTCTATCGGGATCCACTCGGGTTGTATATGCCCCGCTTAGAGTAGAATGAGAAACCCTACTTTTACAAGACAAATTTTAGTTCACATGAATATTTTACTACTATGAGTATTTTCTAACTCAGAGTAGATATAAATTAATGTCTATGTTAATCACCTCCCGCTGATAATGGAAGATTCTTTGTTTTGGGTTATTTTTATGTATATATTTGCCTTATCATAGATTCGGCATTCAATCTTTTCAGTGTGATCCTTTGAGTAAATACTTTTCTATGGAGTAGCTTCTCAACCCGCTGTGACTTGGAGTCACCTAATTCTGTGAAATGTAACTATTGGGGGCAAATGGGGTCAAGGATGCATGGGGCTTCTCTGTACTATCTTTACAACTTTCTGTACAGCAACATTTTTTTAAAAAGATGTCTAAAACAAAGAGCTAAGAAATAATTATGCAAGATGTTACCATTGGGGGCAACTGGGTAGATGCACAGTTGGGGGCTCAGTAGTGTTTTGCAAGCTGCACCTGAATCTATAATTATTTCAAAAGAATGTGTTCATAAAAACTTAGTGGGGCACCTGGGGGCTCAGTCAGTTAAGTGGCAACTCTTGGTTTCAGCTCAGGTCATGATCTCACAGTTCGTGAGTTCGAGCCCCACATCTCAGCTCTGTGCTAATAGCGCAGACCCTGTTTGAGATTCTCTCTCTCTCTTTTTCTCTCAAGAAACATAAATAAATTAAATAAAAACAGAATTGCCTGAAAAGTTTTAAAATGCTGATGCCCAGACCCCTGCCTACATATTCTGTTTTACTGGACAATGTGCAGCCAGAGTTGAGAACCAGGAGCAGAGCTAATGGCATCAATATGTTAGAACATTTACAACTGCAGATTTCACACATTCTGTGTTCCTTACAAATCAACATGATAAATATTCCTTCAATATTTTGGCAAAAGGTATTGGTAATCTTCATGTCACATAATTGTATTTTAGAAGTCTGTCATAGAGTTTTTTTCAAAAGGAAATATATTAAAATGGTACATTTTATTTGCATATTAATAGCATTTAACCACTCTATGATGGTGCTAAATAATGCTTTTAAAATAATTGAAGCCTGCCTTCTTATTAACTTGAAATATGTGCACAGTCTTAGAGATAAGTGTATGTAGCATTTCATTCTGAAGATAGGAGTGGAATCCCAGTCATAATGTACTTTTATTATCTTCAATTTATGATATAAGCAATTAAAATTGTTTTGCTTCTTTTTGCATATGTATTTGTATCAGCATAGATTTGGCATTCATCTTTTCTCTTACTTTTAAATAATCCCTTGAACAGAAGGATGCTCTAGGGAAAATCACATAGAACTGCTATAATTGAAGATTGAAGGAACCCAGAAGTAAACTATTTCATAACACCACTTGCCTTCCAAATTCCTGACATCTTGTTGGTTCTCATTTATGATATAGTAGATGCTTGGTTTATATAGAAAAGAATTTTTACCTGGTTTATTAAGCAATGATGTCTGCCAGTTTCTATTTGGTCAAAAGTTATCATTTATATTCTTTGTATTCTTCCTTTCTCTTTGTTTACTGGTGTGATAGCAGTCATAATATTCATCTTGCTCTATAAGACTGTCATAGCTATAAGCATTTATCAATACATCCATTTTTATGAAGAATTGTCAAAAAATGAAGATAGTCCCAAGACTAGTATGAAAAGTAAGCTCAATATACAAAACACAGTCAATAAACATCAGGAAGAGTATTTCTTCTGGTTGTCAGTGTTGGTTTGCTTATTACTCTGACAACGTGAATTTCTTGCTAAGCCAGGAGTTCTCAAGGATGAGAACACTGCTCATGTCCTCCTGATAAGGCAGTGGGGTCTGCAGGGCATCAGCTTGCCAACGCCCAGGCTCCGAGAGGGTGCTGTCGGAGACTCTGCTCATGTCTCGTGTTTGTTCTGTGTGACTTAGGGGTGCTCAGTAATCACTGTTTGTCAGTTACTATATTCCAACCTGGTCTCCTAAACTGAAATATAATTTTCATAATGACCGTAGGCTTTAAATAAGACCAACGCTTTGAGCTATGATCCTTGTCTCTTAAAAATACGACACAAGTTTTGTTTTAGAGGACAGAAGGGCTCTGGTTTATGAGGAAACCCATGTCATGGTTGGCATTTGCAAGAACCAATGCTCTGTTAGCATTCGCAAAACCAAGACCAGGACATAACTTAAAAAGGGATTACTATGGAGAAAGGAGGGAAACATGTAGGAATAAAAAGGGAATATAGGTAAGAACTTGTAGGAGGGAAATAAAACAATATTGTTGTTGAAAGACTTATTTTGTCTTAAAAAGCCAGAAACCACATAAGCTTATTCTTCACCTAGATGTGGTTCAGTCTTGAACTGACAAAAAAACTGTTGATGTCAATATTCATTGAGGACCACGGTATGGACGTGAAATGTAATTCTACTCACCCATCAAGAGCAGAAGTCAGAAAGCAGACGTCTCAGTGAACTTTCACAAGTTGACTTGGTTTGGTTTTTGTGAGTGATTTGAACAGGTTCTAAGTGCCCACCATGGAAAGACGTTTGTGAGACTTTATCTGCCATGCTCTCACTCATCAGTCACACTGCCTTCCGGGTTTCCAGCTGCACGTCACTCCAGGTAAAATAGGGGATCATACAGCAGTCAGCTTTCCACCTCCACTTTAAACAACATTCACCTGACATTTGTGCATGTGCCTTTACTTTGCTGTGAGAGAAACATTCAGTACAAGTTGAATATATTAGAAGACAGAATATGTGTCTGGTTTCTGTAATTTCCAGGAAACTAAACACAGGAAATACTAATATAAATCTAAAAAAACCTACACTACAGTAGAACATAATTTTACTTTAAACAAAAAGTTAAAGGCCAAGTTCCAATGTGTATTTTCCAATTCTCAATATTTTGAATTAGAGTCAATTTTTCCCACAGTAGATTATCCAGAGCCAATCTACACTATGATCTCGAAGTGGTGGATGTGATTAAATTTTAGACTTGAAGGGAGCTCAAATATGAGTACACATGCATAGAATTAAAAATACACTTTCAAATGTAAATGATGATTATTATAAAGAGAAATTGTTGGTTTTTTGATAGAGTGCCAAAACAATTCAGTGGGAAAGGGGTCGTTTTTTTCAATAAATCATGCTGGGCAAATTGGATACTATGATGCAAAAACAACAACAACATAAGCTTTGACCCTTACCATGCAACACACTTAACACTGAACCCCAAATGGATAATAGACTAAATCAGTAGGAACTAAACTGCACAGCTTCTGTGGGAAAACTTGGGAGAAAATCATCTTGAGTTTGGGTTGGACAAGGAGCAAATAGATACCCAGGCAAAAGCATAATCCATAAAAGAAAAAATTGACAAGTGGGAATTCATTGAATTTAAAGTGTTTGTGTTTGTGTGTCGAACATAAATGAAATTGTGTGCACAAAGACTTGATCACAAATGTGCATGGCAGCATTCCTGGTGAGAGCCAGGCACTGGAAACACCCCAGTGTAATCGGCAGGTGGACAGGTACACAAAATATGGTATAAATAAAATATGGAATCCTGCTCAGCCAATCAAAGCATGAAATACTTTTACCGGGGCTTCTTGACCTCCACACCATCGATGTTTTGAGTCAGCCAGTTCTTCGTTTTAGGGGCTGTCCTGTGCACTAGACATTTATTAGCATCCCTGTCCTTTACCCACCAGATTCCAGTAGGAACTTCCTGTTCCTGACCCACAATTGCAACAAAAAATGTCTCTAGGGGCCCATGGGTGGCTCAGTCTGTTAAGCATCCAACTCTTGGTTTCGGCTCAGGTCATGCTCTCATGGTTTGTGAGTTCAAGTTCCACATCAGACTCTGGGCTGACAGAGCTGAGCCTGCTTAGAATTCTCTCTCTCTCTCTCTCTCTCTCTCTCTCTCTCTGCCCTCCTCACTCTCTCTCAAACAAACAAAAAAAAGGCTTAAAAAAACTTAAAACAAGTGTCTCTTAGACATTGCCAAATGTCCCCTGTGGGGCAAAATTGTTCCTGTTTCATAATCACACATATAAACCTTGTCCCAGTTCTTTTTGAGTGTGTGATTTGTCCCTAATTCAGCTCTCCTTTACAACATGCAGACATTGCTCAGAAAATAAAAAAGTATAAATAAATACATGCAAGATTTTATGATCAAGTGGAATAAAAATACAGGTACACATATTCAGAACTGAGGAACACAACTTGCAAGTTAATTTTTAAAAAGATTTTTTAAAAAATATGCCTTCTTTAATAAAGTTTTGGAATATACTTGATAGGCCCCCAAAAGTTTCGATTTTATCACTTTGTTTAAGGGAAGGTGTTGCTCATGTTTTTCCAGAACTGATACACTTATTTGTGGTAGGTCTATGAGTATTCATTGTACTGTCGTTGTACGGTTGGAAGCAATTTAATCTTTTTGGATTTTGGCACATCTCTAAACATGTCCATACAGTGTTTTATTTTTGTGCATTCATTAGTTACACAATGTTGCTTAGGCTTGCAAGTCCTTGTGATGTTATGTACCTGAAGTTATTACCAGCTGCCCATAGAAATCAATATTGTTGTTTCCTATGAATGTGATTAAATTAGAACAAGACCTGGGGGCAGAATGTTATATAGGATTTTTCTACACACTTGATTTCAAAACTCCATTGAGGAGACACAGCTGTTTTAATCGATCCTGTTGCCCTCTGTGAAGGACACATTTTCTAGAGGGCGTTCAAAGTAGGACTCAAACCTAAGAACACCAGTGCAAAGGGCTCCTGGCCATTGTGGTCCCTGAATAGGGAGAAAGATCTCTTTTTAAAATAAGGAAAAAAGTCATGAAACATGGCAAGAGATAAGTAACTGCTCCAGAATTAGCCACTGTCTCCTATGAAAGATAAAATAGAGGGGCGCCTGGGTGGCTCCATCGGTTAAGTGTCTGACTTCAGCTCAGGTCACGATTTTGTGGTCAGCGAGTCTGAGTCCCACATCAGGTTCTGTGCTGACAACTTAGAGCCTGCTCTGGATTCTGTGTCTCCCTCTCTCTCCATCCCTCCCCTCTAGAGAAGGCAGGGGACATCACGTGCATGAGGGTGATGGTCGGCTCAGTCAGTGGAGCTGAAGTCCCAGTGAGGTCAGAAGGCTGGTTGAAGCTGGAGCATTAGAGAGAATGACCTGGAAAAACAAAAGTGTTGGTCAGAGAATGGGAGGCAGGAAGCTGAGATCACGGAGAAGTTGCAGGTGTAGATCTCCATGGGGTCTTCTCTGCTTTTCCTGTGCATACGAATCAGCTGGTGTCTCGGGAAACTACAGAACTGAGTCAGCAGGTCTGTGGTGAAGCTGAGATCAGCTGTCAGGTGAGGCTGATGTTGGTGACCTGGGAACCCCACTTTAAGTAGGGGTAGGGTCTGGCTGTAGGAGACGGGGCCATTGGAGAACCCAAGAGAATCCAGCAGGGGTTGGAAGAGAGCATGTATGTGTATCAAAATTCCCAACATTAAGCTGTGAGCGCCTGCAGGACAGAGTGTCCGTGGACTCAGAGCTGAGGTTCAGAAATGTGGGGCAGTGGCCACTGTGGCTACACCCAGCGAGGGGCAGCAGGTGATTTAGCCTGGGGATGCGAGATTCAAGGCTGGAGTAGGAGGCAAGTGGGTAGGAGGCACCTGGGTGGCTCAGTCTGTTAGGTTTCTGACTCCTGATTTCCGCTCAGGTCATGATCCCGCGGTCAGGAGATGGAGCCCTGCACTGGGATCTGCGTTAATTGCTGGAAGCCTGCTTGGGATTCTCTCTCCCTGTCTCTCTGCTGCTCCCTCGCTCACACTCATACACTCTTTCTCAAAATAAATAAAGTTTTTTAAAAAATTAAAATTAAAACAGTCACAGAGGCCCAGCAGACATCACCTCGTCCCGAGCTCAGGGCGCTGGGGCTCTGACAGAAAGAATCACTCTTGAGGGTGTCCTGGAAGAGTTACCACAACAAGAGGGTGAAAGGACAGAAGAATGAGGTTTTGCTCATAGATTCTGGGGTGTTTAGGGCTTCATAAGGGACAAGACAAGGGGACAGAATCCCTGAGAAAAGTACAGACTGTTGAGGGGTTAGCTGGGGGTCTCACCCTCCTCGTGGTGGGTGATTGATGCGGGGATGCTGGGCTGAGTTCTGGGTTCGAGGGGACAGAGGTGGTGGTCTGTGAGTGTGGGACATCAGGCCGAGGGGCAGAGCGGGTAAGGTTGAGCCTGTCGGTGGGGCTGGGAAAAGCCAGGAGAAGGGACTTAGTTCCATAGCAAGGACTCTCTCCTGAGCTCTTGCTAGTTTGATTTCCCCTCTGCTCTGTTTTTCTCTAACTATTTGAACCTACTTAAAAAATTTTTCTAATGTTTATTTTTGAGACAGAGAGACAGAGAATAAGGCAGGGGAGGGACAGAAAGAGAAGGAGACACAGAATCAGAAGCAGGCTCCAGGCTCTGACCTGAAAGCACAGAGTCCGACGCAGGGCTCAAACCCACCAACCGTAAGTTCATGACCTGAGCTGAAGTCAGGCATTTAACCAACGGAGCCACTCAGGAACCTTGAACCTATTTTTTAAAGATGTGCTTTGGGGGGCGCCTCAGTAGCTCAGTCAGTTGACAGGTGATTTTGGCTCAGGTCATGATCCCAGGGTTGTGGGATCTAGCTCTGCATTGGGCTCTGTGCTAAGCATGTAGCCTGCTTGGGATTCTCTCTCTCTCCTCCTCTGCCCTTCCCTTGTTCACATTCTCTCTCTCTCTCACTCAAAACTTTACAGGGAGAACAGGCAGAGGGTATGAATAACTAGAATTAACAGAAGTGCGTTCCCCCAATTCCTTTCAACAAGGAATATTGTTGAGTGCTGTGAGGGCCCAGCTTTCCTGCCTGAACTCATTACGCGTCAGTCAAGGAGGTGAGCGTCTGCCTCTCAACTGCCTCGTAGCTTGGGCTGTGGTAGCACAACTTATATCTGAAGTTATGAATTTAAAATCAAAATGAAAAAAGCATAAGACATTAATAATTTTTTTAATGTTTATTTATTTTTGAGAGAGGGAGAGACAGAACACAAGCCGAGGAGGCACAGAGAGAGAGGGAGACACAGAATCTGAAGGAGGATCCAGGCTCCGAGCTGTCATTACGGAGCTGGACGTGGGCTCGAACTCACGAACCATGAGATCGTGACCTGAGCTGAAGTTGGATGCTTAACCGACCCAGACACCCAGGTGCCCCAAGACATTTTATTTTATTTTATTTTTAAACGTTTTTTTTTTTAATTTATTTTTGAGAGACAGAGAGAGACAGCATGAGCAGGGGAGGGTCAGAGAGAGAGGGAGACACAGAATCCGAAGCAGGCTCCAGGCTCTGAGCTGTCAGCACAGAGCCCGACGCGGGGTTCGAACCCACAAACTGTGAGATCACGACCTGAGCGAAGTCGGCTGCTCAACCGACTGAGCCACCCAGGCGCCCCGCCCCAAGACATTTTAAAAACGCTTTGGGGAAATGCATGGATGGTGCAAAATTTCAGAATATAATTGTCCTGTGGTCACTATGTCACTTAAATGTAGGCCATCGCCGTTTGCCAGGAGGCTGCAGGTAACGGTCTTTAGTCTTTACAGCTGCCTGACTGCAGAGCTGGGTCTCTCGGAAGTAAATCCGTCGGCCGGGGCAAGGCTCTGGAAGTGGCTGGGCGGGGCCTGCCCCTTCCGGGACTGTCACGGTTCTCGCTGGGCTTGGGCAGAGGCCGTCTGTCCATCACGGGGCCTGCACAAGGAATGCCGAGGTGGATTGCAGAAAAACAGCCCACGGCTCACAGGCCCGGCGCTGGCTCAACCCTTTCACGAAATTCCACATTTCAGCTTTTCTCCAGGCTTGGGGTGAGTGTGTCACGTGCTCCGGCCCCCAGGGCCAAACATCCTGAACAAGCGGGTTCATTACTCACTGGGCTGGCAGGAAGCGTGGGGCCGCAGTAGGCAGGAAGCTACTATAGGATTCGGGCAGGGGCTCGCTCCAGAGCGAGGGCTGTCAGAAAGGGGGGCCAGTCTCTGGTGGGGTTTCTCAACAGATCCCACCTGCAGAGACTGCGGACTGTCGGGAAGTCATCGCAGAGAAGCCAGCAGACGGGACATTCCTGCTGTTTTGTGGTTTGTACGGGAGCTTTGTTTCTGCCTGTGTTTATGCCCTTGTTTGGGGTCATTTGATTATAGTCTCAGAGTGACCTTGCCTGATGTCCGCCTTTGCGAGATGATGTCCTACAGGAGACCAACCCCACACCCGGCCCCCCGGGATGGACAGACCTCCTGCTAAGTTCCCAGATGTCCGAGGCTGTTGTTCCTTCTCAGACAGCGGTGACGGACCCAGAAGGACAGATGGTCTGTGCAGGCTGGGCTGGCTCCACACTGCCCGTCGGGAGACAAGCCTGGAGTCTGAGAATTCTCAGTCTGAGTCCGGCCTTCCGGGTGCTTGTGCTGGTGTATTTGTCTAAGGGGGAGATTCGATTACCTTAGCTGGGATTTCCAGTGTTTCGGACCGTTAGCATATGAGCCTCCATTTGCCCTCCTGTGTCTGGCCACACTGATATTGGGGACGAGGCTCAGGGTGGCACATCATACATGAAAGTGCTGAGCTTCACAGTGGCCAGGGTTCTGGAGCGGAGCCCGGCCCTGGCGTCCGGGTCAGCCTGAGTACATAGCCCACTTGAGCCACCGGCTCTAATGGCACCCCGCAGGCAGCTCTGGGGGAGGAGCTGAGGCTGTGGGAAAGGTTTGGCCGTGAGGACACCCAGGGGGGCCCTTCAGGTTGGCAGTGGGCATTTCCTGGGCACACCCCCCAGCAGGCCAGCCAGGAGGACAGACGAGGGGCTCACATCCCTTGGGGGGACAGGTGGTGTGTCCACTGGCAAACAGCCTGGGGAAATGGGGAGCCTGGAGGGGACTCAGAAGCCAAGGTCTTGCCTCTGGATTCTGGAAAACAGGCTCAACATTAGAGGATCTTCTAGTTTTCAAGAGGAGCTGAAAATGCATTATCGAATAGGTGTAAGTACTGCTTATTTCTAACTGCTGGTAGTTAAGTGACTTTTCAATTATTAATTTATGTGCAGTACTGAACAAATAAAGCATGTCTATGGCCTGGATGTGGCCAATGGTCCCAGTTGGCAACTTGTAGAAGGAAGACCGGGTTTAGTGGGTTCAGGGAGAAGAGTGAGGTCGCAGCCACACCCTTGTGTGTGTGTGTGGGGGGGATGGCAACAGAAGACAGTTGGCATCTGAGCAGGGCTGTGGACACAGACAGCTGTGGGCTCCCAGCTGAAGCTCTTTCCCGGCCCAGTGGGGTTGGATCGGAGGGGGCGTTGAGCCCAGAAATGGGCAGGAGATTGGGAACGCTGGGGGTTGGGCTGGGGGTGGGCAGGAGATGGGCAGCGCTCTGCTGTCTGCAGTCTCCATGGGAAGCCAAGGTCACCAAAAGACCTGGCCGTCCTAGCAACTCCCAGGACGGGTCTCTGGGTCTGTGTTCACCCAGACTTGTGCGTGTGCGTCTGACCACATCAGTATCGCTGCTTCAGTCTGTCACAGGAGGGGCGCCAGGGTGGCTCCTTCCGTTAAGTGTCCAACTTCTGGTCAGGTCATGATCTCACAGTTCGTGAGTTTGAGCCCCGCGTCGGGCTCTGTGCTGACATTGCTGAGCCTGCTTGGGACTCTCTCTTTCTGTGTTTTTCCTCCAGTCATCCTCTTTCTCTCACAAATCAATAAACCTTTAAATCATATCGGGAACGTCGCTGATATTATTCCAATTACTCCCTTAGGGAAAATACCCGATTTGCTCGTAGGTGGGAGGGCTGGTTGTAGATATTTTAGTCATCTTTGCAGCATGGTCTGGAAATGCCTGACTTTGTAAGTTTGGACGGAAGGCCCAGCCCACCGCTGGCTCTGACCCCACAGTGCCTGACTGTCCCTCCGCAGCCCGTTCCTGCCTGCCCAGGGGCAAGGACCCCAGGCTCCGTCATCGGGACCAGGTGGCCAAGAGCAGCAGGGACCGTGTGTCAGGACCTAGGTGGTGGGCAGCTGTGTGGGTGGGGGCTGTCCTCCTGGGCAAGCTGTTTGCACTGGGCGCCTCTGCCGGGGAAACTGGGCCTCAAGGCCTCCGGGAACAATTCACCTCTTGAATTCAACTTCTGTTTTGTAAAAACAATCATCCTACAAAGACAATTCTTTTATTATTTTCAACTCCATTGTTTATTAAGGTTTTTTTTTATCTTGAAGATCAGGCTCCAAATCTGCATAGATGTGGTGAGGTTAATGAACTTGAATCTATAGTTGGATTTGTAACTTATTTGTTCTTATCTCTGTGTTGCTGTTGGATTCCCTCTGCCCCTTCAGGGTTCTGGCTCCACATCACCCATGGGGAACTCTGCGAAGTCAACTAGACAGGGGTTCAAAGTTCGGTGTTAACTTCCTTATCTATAGCACTTGGCTTCCCTCCCAGGGGAGAAAACCCCCCCCTTTTAAAAAAAATTTATTTATTTATTTATTTTGAGAGAGAGAGAAACAGGGAGCAGGGGAGGGACTGGCAGAGAGAGAAAATTTCAAGAAGGATCTGCACTGTCAGTACAAAGCCCGACACAGGGCTCTAACCCACGAACCGTGAGATCATTCATGTCCTGAGCTGAAACCAAGAGTCAGAGGCTTAACCGACTGGGCCACCCAGGCACCTCCTCCCCAGCCCCCAAGAGAAAGCTTGCTTCTCCACCACTCTCCTGCCTTCTTCCTTGGGCTGTGCCCCGGTGTCTCCTGGGGGCCCCAGCCCTCTCTCCCCTCCAGTTGTCCAAACCTGCCCAGGCTCAGTGCTCAGCCCCGTTTCCTCAGTAAACTTGCGCTGCAGTTGCCGGCAGCAGTGATCACACCCTTCTCTGTAATGTTTATTGTATTTGTAGCTCACGCAGTGTAAAAGGAATATTCAATCTCTGGATTACTGTTTCTGGGGAGATATTTGATGGTGTTGTCTACAGGATTACAGGTTCAAATTCAGCAATAGGAGTTGCTTCCTAGAAACAGGCATCAAAGAAAGCACTTCTCCCTTTGCAGAGCGTACAGGGTTTGAATGGTGGGCAAGAGGAAGCAGCACCCACCGTAAAGACTGGACGGCAGGAGCTGCATCCCGGCCAGGAGCATGCCTGTCTGAGGGCCAGGAGCACACAGAGAAACGACAGATGGGACAGATCTCATACCTGAAATCTGTATTTTGAACAAAAGTGTCACAAAGCAAGTGCCTTCAGTGGTTATAACACGTGCCAGAAAGCAGAGACCCCTGCCTGGCAGAGGGTGGCAGGCCAGCCGTTTGATGAGCATGATGGGAAGGAAGCCCGCAATGTGCCTTCTTGGATTAACAGCCAAGGCTTCCCGAGAGAAGCAGGGAACAGGCAAGGAGTGCCTGGTCCATTCATATGATGGGATCGTACACGATTCTCAGGTGAGTATCACAGACCTGTGCTTGTCAGCATTGGTAGATCTTGAAAAGATAATGTCGGGGGTGCTGGGGGAATAAAGGACACTGCACAATACTGCACCCAATATGATTTCATTTAAACCTGAAAACAGGGGCGCCTGGGTGGCTCAGTCGGTTAAGCGTCCGACTTGGGCTCAGGTCATGATCTCACGGTTCATGGGTTCGAGCCCCGGGTTGGGCTCTGTGCTGACAGCTCAGAGCCTGGAACCTGCTTCAGATTCTGTGTCTCCCTCTCTTCCTGCCGCTTTCCCGCTTACACTCAGTCTCTCTCTCTCTCTCTCAAAAATAAATAAACATTAAAAGAATTAAAACCAAAACCAATTACAAACCAATACTGTAGATGGTATGTGTGTATACAGATATGTGGAGGACCATGAACTACAGGATCATGCACTATACTCACATCTCCAAAATAGGGGAATGGGGCAGCTCAGTCAGTTAAGCATCCACCTCTTGGTTTTGGCTCAGGTCATGATCTCATGGTTTGTGAGTTCCAGCCCCGTGTCAGGCTGTGCATGGCCAGTGTGGAGCCTGCTTGGGATTCTCTCTCTTTCCCTCTCTCTCTGTCCCTCCCCAGTTAGTGTACACATGCACTCTCTCTCTCTCACTCTCTCTCTCAAAATAAATAAATTAAATTAAAAAAATAAAGGCAAAAAAGAGGATTTCAACTTCATTAGTGATACTTTATGTCTATAATTTAAAAAATGGAAGCAAACATTACAAAATAACATTCTTTTCCTTCTGGGTAAAAAAGCACATTATATTAATCTCTGCACTTTTATGAATACTAATTTTTTCATAGAATGATTCTTAGAATCCCATTTTATTTCTCAAAGTGATTTTTTTAAAAGTAATTAGACTCCAGCCTCTTGAGCATTCAGCACAGAGCTCTAGTCCACAGAGCTCTGATCTTGAGACAAATGAAAATCAAGACTTCATCGTGAAGTGGGGTGGAAAGGCAGACCCCCATATGGATGAAGACCCCCTAGGACAGGGATTAATGAGCACATTTACCCCGTGTCACTGCCAGTTTCTGAGGACATTAGCAATCCACCAATAACCACTGCTAGGAATCACTTAAAGGAAATTTCTTGGAGGTCGGAGATCTCATTCTCTGGTGAGGGAATCGATTTAAAAAGGTGAAAAACACTAAATATGCTTTAAGTAAATAACTAAAAATGTTAAAAATAGGGTGTTTTAAAAAATAATAAATGATGAGATTTCCTTTGTGAATGAAGTACCACATCCTTCTTTTCTCTCATAAGCAGTATTGCAGAATACCAAATAAGAATAAAATAGAGGCGCCAGGGTGGTTCAGTGGGTTGAGTGTCTGACTCTGGCTCAGGTCATGATGTTACAGCTTGTGAGTTCGAGCCCCATGTCAGGCTCTGTGCTGACAGCTCAGAGCCTAAAACCTGTCTTTAGATCCTGTGTCTCCCTCTCCCTCTGCCCCTTCCCCACTCATACTGTTTGTCTGTCTCTCTCAAAAATAAATAAAAACATTTAAAAAATAGAATAAAATACACCCTTCTTATCTAGATATTGATTAGTTTGGTTGCTTGTGCTCCTAATATGAGTATGGGATGGGCTTGCCTCCCCCAGGGCGCTGGGACCTGAAATGGAAGACAGAGGGTCCAAGGAGTCAGGACAGGAAAGGGAAGTGCGAAGTGTCAGTAAACCTAGAGTGCCACAGGCTGCCTTCTGGTGTTGGGTTTCACAGTGGCCCTGGTGGGAAGGGCCGAATCCGTGCTAAAGAAGGGCCAGAATCCGTGCTAAAGAAGGTTCATGCCACAGGAGGTCAAAATGGGTGTGATACTCGGAGCTGAGACCTTTCTATCTCCAGTCCTTCCTTCCCTGAACCTCAGATAACTTCCATCTGTTTTCTGTTCCCTTTTCACAGAAACAGCTCTACCCAAGGTGATCAATGGCCTCCCTGAAGCTTAATCCAATAGATAGTTTTGTTTCATGACCATCAAGTAGTACTTAATAGCACTGACCATTACCTCCTGGAATCCTCTCTGCTTTAAGCTTCCATGATTCCACATCCCGTTGGTGTCTCTGTGACCTCTACGGTCCTGTATAGTCTGGTGTTTCCCAAGTGTTTGTCCTCAGTCTGGATCCTCTCCCTGAGCTGTGCAGCCTGCTGAACCTGTGCTGGGCAGGTGCACAGGGCTCACCAGGGAAGAGGGCTGCATCCTCACTTCTTCCTGAGGCACAGCATGGCCTTGGACTGGGAGCCAAGGAGGAAGCTGGTGTCCGTTGATCTCAGACACTCTGAACGCATGGAGGAGGTCAGACAGGAGAAGCCCCCCATCTCTGCACGTGGTGGCTGGGATCCTGAGTTCAGGATCCTGAATATATTGAAAGGGAAACAGTCAATAAGGTTTAGAAACAAAGGGCACAACTTGGTAAGATGCTCTCTGGATGAATCACACATGGGATAGAAAATGTCACATTGAAACTAAACGGAAAGATAAAGATGTACTGTTTAACAGGAAATGAAAAAGTACAGCATACAATGTTAACATTTGCTGGAGGAAGATTGGTCTGATGCACTGAGACATAGACGAAGAAAAGTCATAGTCAACAAAGACGGTGTGTCAGAACACGATGAACTCAACAGTGGAGCAGATACAGAGCGCAAATATTTCCTGGCATGCAAAGAGAACTTGAGAAAAACAAAATAATTAAAACATGAAAAGTTAACACAGTTTTTCAGAAATGCACTACTAGTAGGAAAAATAAGCATCCATGTTGGGGATTCAACTCATTTAATCAACAAGTCATATTTAATGAAGATGTAATAGGAATACTATCTTTTAAACAAAGAATACACCTTCTTTGTATGTCCACAGAGAATTTATAAGAATTCATCATTTATCTTGATACAAAGAAAAATCTTTTTTTTTTTGAGAGAGAGAGCGAGAGTGAGAGAGCAAGCAGGAGAGAGGGACAAAGGGAGAGAGAGAGAGAGAGAGAGAGAGAGCGCGGGAGAAAGAATCTCAAGCAGCTCAGACTGGACACAGGCTTGATCTCATAACTATGGGATCATGACCTGAACTGAAATTAAGAGTCAGGTGCTCAACCGACTGAGCCATGCAGGCACCCCACAGGAAAATCTTATTAAAAGGAGATAAGAGGAGGATATAAATACATGTAAAAGCTGAACCTAGAACAAAAATAGAATAGTTATAAGCAAAATATGGATTTCTGAAAATATCTAACAAGTAAATAAAACTGATTTTGTTAGTGAATAAAACATGATGAGAGGAAAATATTTTTAAAAATTAATAAGAATAAGAAATGGAACAGAAGTGAAAGAATTAAGACTATTTTGTGGCAATAAAATATAATTTTTAGAGACACGTAATGGCCTCGTAATATAGGAACACACAGAATGAACATTGCCCAGAGGAGATTTGAATAGGTCAGTACTGTTAGAATACGTTATGTAGATAAGTAGGTAGTGCGAGGCTCCCTTGCCTGGTGAACAGGGTAAGAAGGCTGTGGTGACTCTCAGAGTTGCACACTCACAATCGTGTCTGACGGCTCACGTCAAAGTTCTGCACGTCCCAGACTCTTGGGATGACCCCTCCCTGGTTACAGCTTCCTCCACCAGTGTGGCTCACAGTTGTTTGGTATTTTTCCTTTCTCCGTTTTATAATTTTTTATTAAAGCAAACAAAATAGTCCCGACTGGAGGAATCAGGGATTCAGAATCTATTTGTATGAGATGAGACAGGATATGCTTCCTTTGTGTTTCTGACCTAAAGTTTTAGGAGACCCTCAAAATACCAAAAAATACCCTCACCAACGCAGTGTGGAAGGCAGGCTCCAAATCATGCTGATATTACTCTTTTCGGCTTCCTAATCTCCTCAGCAAACCACAAAGGCCCGGGAATCCTGGTAAATTATACCAAAGGCAAATATGATGACATCCTGTGTAGCATAGAATGCTTCTCAGTAGAGAAGGGCTAACTGTACCATCTGAAATATTGAGTGAAGGCCCGAGTGAAATCTCCCCGACACTTATCTCCATCAGCAATGCCAGTTTCAGTAATCCTTTCTGATTATATATAAATTTGAGATGGATTTTTCCATTTACTTTGGCACATCTATCCATCCAGTGAAAGGCCCTGCGGGACAGAGTTTTTGTGCCACTCTTCGTAATTTAGGTCACTAGGCATACATTTTTCTGCCAAGGAAAGAGGAAAGTTAGCTGTGACCTTGAGAACATGCTCCCTCAGTCTCATTTATGAAACGGGGATAACAATACGTAGTTTTCAGAATTGGAGATAAAGACGGTAAAGCATCTAACACATAGATGCAATTCAATAAATGACTGCCTCATTTCTGTGGCTCATTTCTCATTCACTTAGTAAATCTTTATAACTGGAATCTCTTAGGTAAGAGCTTGTCTATCAGTCATTCTGAAATATACCTTCTATATGTTGTTTTAAGTGGTAGAGCATTTCCTCATTACTTTTACCCCCCAAATAAATCTATGTTTAAGCTGATATTTAAAAATCATACCTTCTCATAAAATGTCAAATATCTTTAAAACATTGGGATTAAATGTGTTCCCTTTATTGATTTATTTTTTAGTTTTTAAAGTTTATTTAATTTTGAGAGTTAGACAGAGAGAGAGAGAGAGAGCAAGCTGGGGAGGGGCAGAGAGAGAGGGAGAGAGAGTCCCAAGCAGGCTCTGCACGGTCAGCATGGAGCCTGATGCGGGCTCAGACTCACCAACCATGACGTCATGACTTGAGCCAAAACCACGAGTTGGACTCTCAGCCAACCGAGCCACCAAGGTGCCCCAAATGTGTTCCCTTTAAATAGGGAACAAAAGATGTGTGAGGGATCCGAACTCACAGTGTTTTGGGAGTGGTGTAAGATAGGCCTCCGGTTCCACTCTTGTGTGTGGCTGTCTACTTTCCCCAACACCATTTATTGAAGAGACTCCCCTTTTAAGTTTTCATTTCTTATGCCTCAGTAGATTGATCTAATTTCGAACACACAAACACATTCAATGTCAAAGCTTCGAAGGGATTTAACCTCAACCACCACCACCAAAAGGTGTTGGTCAAGGGAAGGACCCAGCCTCACCCTTCTACTTTCCCTCATTCGTGGATGGTTGCTGATGCCACTTTCCAGCGAGTAGCTGTGTGTCAGCTGTGGGCTCTGCATGACAGCCCACCTCAGGGCCCCTGCAGGGACAGCCTGGGTTCCGGCTGCCGGTGAGTCTTCAGTTGTGTATCTGCTGTTGAACATGCACAGTGGCTATGGGCTTGTGTTACCCCAAACTAACACATTTTAACCAGACATTCCTTCTGTCTCCAGAAATCCTTTCCGTTGCATTATTATGTGGAGCCATCTTTTCTTCTAAGACCTTCAAAGGAAATGTTATTTTTCATGGAATTAAAAAAAAGCATAACAAGAATCTCAGCCATCTTAACACTTACAAAGTATTCTTTTATTTCACAATCATAATCTAAGTGGGTTTGAATTAAGAATCCTTTTAAGGACTTAAAGCCTGAAGCAGTTTAGAAGGAGAGTGCCACCTAACACTTGAAATGTGAGGTTTTATTTCTGATAAAGCTTATGAATCATGATCTAAATGTGCCTTTAATGGTTCCAAGACAGAACCACTGTAATTTTTGAGGTTCTCGATGTAGGTATTTGGCTTCGTTGCAGGAGTCTGATAAAACAACAATAACAATGATGGGGAAAGAAGAGGAAAAGACAAATGCCAGGACCAATAAAATAATAAAATGTTTAGCAGCTGGCTTGATCCTGCCCACATGTCTCACTTTTCCTTTTCAACTGTAGAGGCCTGTCGCAGTGGCTTATTGAACCTGAGTCACAACAGGAGCAGATTTCTACATCGTTCCATTGTGGGCCAATGATGGCTCTTTTAAACCACTTATTCTTGGAGGACCTAGTTAAGAAAGGCTCCATGTGGGGCACCTGGGGGGCTCAGTCGGTTAAGCATCCGACCTTGGCTCAGGTCATCATCTCACGGTTTGTGAGTTCGAGCCCCATGTCGGGCTCTGGGCTGACAACTTGGAGCCTGGAGCCTGCTTCCGATTCTGTGTCTCCCTCTCTCTCTGCCCCTCTGCCATTCATGCTCTGTTTCTCTTTGTCTCAATAATAAATAAACATCAAAAACATTTTTAATAAAAATAGAAAGGTTCCACAAGCAAAACAGATGAACTGACAAATATCATATCATTTACTTCTAACCCTGATATAAATATATATATATCCTTCTCTATTTGTTACATCAAAAACATGGGTACGTTGTTTTCTCAGTGAGTGTGTTTACACTTTATGATAGAAATCGTCGGTGAAGGACTTCACGGCAGCCCGTGTGTCTCCAGCAAGCATCCTTTGTTCAGTGAAAAGGAAATGAATGTGCTAGTGTAACTTTAATTCTTAACCACTAGAAAGAAGTCTTAGACTTCTTTTTTCCTCTGTAAAGTGAGTGCGACCAGCGAAGACACAAAATTTGGTAGTTGTGTTTTAAAACAGCATCCTGATAAGTTTTTGCTTTTGTTTTTGTTTTACAAGGAAACGGGCATATCCCGAAAGTAACATGCCAAGACTGTTTTATTCACTTTTTCAACACTGTCTCATTAAGTCAACCGAACTATCTTATTTTAGGAAAATCTGCTTGCTCTTGAAATGCCATTTTCTTACCCACTTCGCATTTCCCTTTGTCAGCATATCTGGGAAAACTTTTTGGGAACTTGGGCTAATTTCATTCTATGGTTCAATTAAACCAGTATTATCACAGAGCTAACAAGGGCCACCCGCAGCATCGATAAAAACAGTTTTAAAAGTAGCTGGTGCTGCTGTCACGAATAGTGTGCTGTGACCCGAGAGCAGATGTGGTAGTAGTTTATGAAGCAGTTAAGCATTACAGCTGCCATCAATATGCCTCATGGCAAGAATTATTGTGCTTTAATTGCAGGCTGGGAAAAAACATGATCAAGCACTCTGTCTCGTGGCATCTTTTCATAATCAGCTGGTAAGATCATGTCATGTGCATGGATTGATTGTGACGTGACGATAATTAAATTGCATTTGATTGGGTCATTATTTTAGCTAGAAAACGAACTACCGGATCCGGAGGCCATCATTTGCATAGTGCGTGAAAATTCATGAAAATTCCCGAAATCCCAGGTCTCTATGTATCATTTGTTTTGGAGGATGAAACTTCACACCAACCTAGCTAGACCTGGGCTGCCTGAATATTTGGGAGTGCCACATTGCCTGCCTTACCAACGTCCAAGGTCAGCCACCCATGAAATTATAAAAGGGTTGTTACTTTTTACACAAGGAAAGGTTAGGCAATCACGTGATTGTCAAGATACAATTATTAGAGTTTTCGCTTCTAGTGTTTGACTAGATCAACTGTGGTGCCAGCCTCATATTGGAAATATATTGCTACGACTATTTATTATGAATGGTTTATCAAGGGGCCACATTTTACACAATATACTTTTAAAACTTCTGTCTTTTCTGAGAATGATTGCTGCCTTTTGAAATTTATACATGTGTGGCTCTTCTGAAAACTTTATAGAGTTTAAAAGTTTCATTATTGCTCAAAATACTTTAAATATCTTGGAAACATAAATGCATAAATAATTCAAAGTCTGTTTTTAATTAGAGATAGTTTTAAAAGCTGAAAAAACCACATTATCTTAGTACTTTACTGTTTGGGGAAAAGAAAAAATGAATCTCTTGCTCAGTGTCAAGTCATAAACAATCACATACCAATAACAATTACACTGAACTGCTTCTACTACAGGGTAGATCCATCTCTGAAGGTATAGACAGGCTGTACTCAGGACCTGTACTTCGAAATGTAATTCCACATGATCTACCTATTAACAGTATAAGACATGATATAGGTCAGGTATATGTTTAGATGCTTAAATATGACATGGAGCAGAGGACATTGGCTCTTACATATATATTTGCAAGAAGGCAACTTAATGAGAAGAGAGAGATTCAAAAAAATAACACAGCTTTGTTTACGTCTATCACTTTATAATCTATTAAAACATAGACATATACACACAGACACATGCATATACATATATCTCCTGATTCATAAATTTAAATATAATACATAAAATAAATTATCATTACATCAAAATATTATTAGCAACTGAAAAAATAGCACAGATACAGTAAAACCGTGGATTGTGAGAAAAGTGTTCTGCAAGATGAGCAAACATTTCTAACAAATTGTGACTTGATCAGCGAGTGACGTCTTGTGATAGGAGTAGTATGTGACGCTGAATGTCACATGATCACAGCTGAGCCAATGGTTCTTGAAATTCGCTTTGATGTATGAGTGCTTTGGATGACAGGCATGTTTCTGGAATGAATTATGTTCGCAAACCAATGTTTCGCTATATTCAATTTACACTCCTATTCCCCAGCCAGCATTTTGATGAAAGACATGAATAATCCGAGGCTAACGTAGCATTGTCTCATGTCAAATTGTAATTTTATCTATTATGTTTAATCAGCTAGAATAGAATTCATTTGAAGCAATGGGATTCATAGGAAGACTCTTATTTTATTTGCCATAAGCAAGAAAACATGCTGCCAATTAACTTATAGCGTGCCATTGATTTAAGGGCAATCTGATTCCACTGATGATAAACTGCGATAAAAAATGTGCTTCTGGGGTGTGAGGAAACACAATGCCTGTTACACATTTGGTTCCATGGGAAACAGACTCCGAGACAGGAATTAGCAGCCGGTGTGAGTTCACGGGATCAACACCTGTGTGGGACTGAGGGCGGCAAGGCTGATTGGGAGGAGGCAGACCTCGAATGGTACAGGGGGCTCTGGGGTTGGGCGGGAAGGGGGCCCTCAGAGTTTTCCTCGGAAGAGAGCATGGCCTCCAGCATGGTTGCTCTCTTCCGCCTCACACTAAGGGCAATGGAGGGGACATTTGGTAAAGCCTAGAGACATTTTTGTTCCTCACAGTTGGGGAGGGCACGCTACTGGCATCCAATGGACAAAGACCAAGTCTGCTGCTAAACACCCCACCCTCCACAGGACAGCCCCCAGCACTTACTGGTCAGCCCAAGACAGCAGTAGCACTATGCCTGGGCAATGATGTGGCTGGGAGAGGGCAGAGTGGGGGCAGATCCCTGTGGCACAACACAGCATGCATTATGCTGTCTGCTCTTCTAGAACCTTGACTGCTAGAAAACCAGATACAGGCAGCAAATTAGCCAAAATGAAGGGGGGGGTTCTAAATTTAAAAGCACTACTAATATAGAAAGACTGTCCTTTTTATGGCAATGGAAGTCTGCTAGGGATAATGTAGAAACAACATCTTTCTCTCTTTTTTTAATGTTTTACTTATTTTTGAGAGACAGGGTGTGAGCAGAGGATACTCAGAGAGAGGGGACACAGAATGCAAAGCAGCCTCCAGGCTCTGAGCTAGCCATCAGCACAGAGGCCGATGTGGGGCTTGAACCCACGAACCGCGAGATCATGACCTGAGCCGAAGTCGGCCACTTAACTGACTGAGCCACCCAGGGGCCCCAAGAACATCTTTCTTTTATGAATTACTTGTTTCTTCAATTTAAATTGGAGGCGGGTTTTCCACCTGGAACAGAAACTAACAGTGATTCTGAGGCACTTGGGTAGAAGTAGTGTGGTATGTATCTTGCCATGAGCCGTTGGATCACAGTTTTCGATGAATCAAGATCTTAGGAAGGGAGGTCCGTTGCCTTGTTAGAGATTTGATCTTGCATGACAACTACCAGCCCTTGCCTTCCGTGTTGACCTTCATCAGACTGCATTTCAGATGTTCTACATTTGTGTTCCACATGGCCTTGTGTATGCTGAATTTCACACTGTCACAAATCAGGTGACATGAACATCTTGTTTGGCTTCCCAGGCAAGAAGTCCATTTGGCAGAATCAACATCACTGAATTCTCATTTCCAATAAGTGTACAGATAGTCCTATAAAGTGAAAGATCATGGTTTATCAGCTTACTAAAATTATGTGGGGTAGGCACATCGAAAGTATTTATGCTGGCGATAAAGACAGAGGTTTCACAAACTAAAAATACTTAAGATGAAGAATTAGTTAAGTTACAAAGGACAAATCCTTGGCCTTATTCTGAAACTGAACCTAAGCCAGTGACCCATGGATTTAATTATAAAGAAAAGAAAACCAGAACAATAAACTTAAATAATTATTATAGTAGGAAAATAGTTTTTAAAAATTTACTTTTTAAAAAATAGTTTATTGTCAAATTGGTTTCCATTTAACACCCAGTGCTCTTCCCCACAAGTGCCCTCCTCCATCACCACCACCTCTTTCTTTTCCCTCTCCCTCTCCCCCCTCAACTCTCGGTTCATTTTCAGTATTCAATAGTCTCTCAGATTTTGCGTCCCTCTCTCTCCCCAACTCTCTTTCCCTCTTCCCCTCCCCATGGTCCTCCATTAGGTTTCTCCTGTTTTCCTGTTCGACCTATGAGTGCAAACATATGGGTTCTGTCCTTCCCTGCCTGACTTATTTCGCTTAGCATGACACCCTTGAGGTCCATCCACTTTGCTACGAATGGCCATATTTCATTCTTTCTCATTGTCATGTAGTACTCCATTGTGTATATATACCACATCTTCTTGATCCATTCATCAGGTATGGACATTTAGGCTCTTTCCATGAAATTTTACTTTTTTTAAATTGAAGTATGCTTGACACACAATGTAACATTACTTTCAGGTGTATACATGGTGATTCAGTAAGTTTAGATGTTATGCCCTGCTCCATGTTTGGTGTCCCTGTCACCATATAACATGATGACAGTGCCATCGCTCCATTCCCTAGGCTATGCCCTTCGTCACCGTGACTGACTCATCCCATCATGGAGTCTGTGTCTCCCACTCCCCTTCACCCATTCGCCCTTCTTATCCACCCACCTCTGGCAACCCTTGGTTCTCTGTATTCATGGGTTTGTTTCTGGTTTATGTTTATTTGTTTGATTTTTTTCTTTTTGCATTCAACACATAAGTGAAATCATACAGTATTTGTCTTTGTCTGACTTATCTCACTTGGCCTAATACCCTTTAGGTCCATCCGTGTTGTTGCAAATGGCAAGATTGTACCCTTTTTTATGGCTGGGCTACCAGTTTATATATTCCATAACTTCTTTATCTATTCATCTGTCCATGGATGCTAGGTTGCTTCCATATCTTGGCTCTTATGAATAATGCTGCACTAATTATAGGAGTACACATATCTTTCCATTAGTAGAATTACTGGATCACCTGGTAGTTCTATTTTTAATTTTTTGAGGAACCTCCATACTGTTTCCCACAGTGGCTGCACCAGTGTGCATTCTCCCCAACGGGGCACGAGGCTTTCTTTTCCCCACATCCTCGCCAACACTCGTGATCTCTCGTTAACTCTTGTCCTTTTGATTCTAGCCCTTCTGACAAGTGTGGAGTGATATTTCCTTGTGGTTTTGATTTGCATCTTCCTGATGATCAGTGATGCTTTTAATGTGTCTGTTGGCCACCTGTAGGTCTTCTTTTTAAAAATGCCTCTTCAGGTCTTCTGCCAATTTTTAATTGGATTATTTATTTATTATTTTTTTTGGTGTTGAATTGTGTAAGTTCTTTCTATATTTTGGATATTAACCCCTTATTAAATATATCATTTGTGAATGCCTTTTCCCATTTAGCAGATTGCCTTTTCTTTTGTGGATGGTTTCCTTCACTGTGCAAAAGCCTTTTATTTTAATGTAGTCCCATTCACTTATGTTTCCCTTTGTTTCCTTTGACTAAGCAGACCTGTCTAGAAAACTGTTACTAAGGTTGATGCCAAAGAGATTACTGTTTATGTTTTTCCCTGAGAGGTTTCTGTTTTCAGGTCTCACATTTAGCTCTTTAATCCATGTTGAGGAAAGTACTTTGATGCAAATTCCTAAACGTTGCAGGTTTACTTTCGAACTTAATAATATATTTATTTGCTAAGGTGGAATAAAGTCCCCTGAAATAGGCAGCGAATGAGGCTGGGCACCTGGAGAGGCAGGCTGACTCGGCGCAGGGGCTACCAGTGAGATGAACCGCTCGGGCCATAGCAGCGGCTCAGGACAGGGGCAGCACGAGGCACCTAGCGGCACCCCTGTAAGACTGGGGAAGGGACCCTGAGGGTAGAGCACTTTCCAGCCGAGCTGGGACCAAGGGCAGGTGCGGCAGCCCTGAATCCAGCAGGACGAACCACAGCAGGTGCCGGCCAGGGCACACCCACCTATGCAGCTCTCCCTAAGGACCCACTGCCTTAAGTCCAGGCCCGTTTTCGAGAAACAGATCAGTTTCTGAAAGGCTGTGTCCAGAAGGAGAACAGCTCCTCTCCAGGCCACACTGCCGTGGGTCAGCTCACCTCACCTCCCTCGAGGCTTTTTTACACACTTGACTTTGTTTCCCCAAATAGTCTGCCCTTGTAGAAACTATTAGTGACCCTGAAAACTGCTCATCTTCAAGATGACTCAAACCTGTTATTTACCTAAGGAAATTTAGACCTCGGGGAATTACACCTGTACGGGTTACAAAAGGCTTTTATAGTGTTTCCCAAGGGTTTTCCATTTATGAAGTGCTTTCGTGTCTTTTTGGTGTTGTGTTTTCCATTTGATCAATATTAGCTTGATTTTTCAGCTCTTTTTTTTTTTTTTAATTGCAATAGTTGTGTGTGCACACTGAGCTCAGTGAATGAATTTAAATGGTCTGGCCTTTTCTACCATATCTGGAGTGTTGGTAACCATTGTCTCATGCATTCTCACTGGTGGGATTATAAAACACATAAGACATTTCTGAATAGCAAGCCTGCTTTCATTGTGCTTCCATGTTTTCACTTGATCTTAGCCAAAAGGCCGAGAAGCGATTGTGCTTCGATATTTTCTATGGTCTTCTTCACTTATGTGACCTCTGGACATATGCATAGTCTGGGCACAGTAATGCCATGTCCATACTCTTTTCCAAATTAGAGAGTACTCAAGGACCATAGAGAACATAGAAACAATTCAAGAAGAGCTAGAGTCTTGACAATTTTAACCTGAACTTTAATGTCTATTTGCTATTTATTATTCTTTTCTGGAAATTAAAACCAGTCATTTAGGGGCAATTGAGTGGCTCATTCGATCAAGTGACCGACTCTTGATTTCAGCTCAGATCATGGTCCCTTGGTTGGTGAGTTCGAGCCTCGAGTCAGGCTCTGCACTGACAGTGTGGAGCCTGCTTGGGATTCTCTCTCTGCCTCTCTCTGCCCTCTCTGACTCAAGCTCGCTCTCTCTCTCTCTCTCTCTCCTCTCTCAAAATAAAGAAATAAAGGTTAAAAAACTCCAATCATTTATGTCACTTAATTCAATTAGTATTTTTTATTGTTTTTTATTTTTTAACATTTATTTATTCTTGAGAGACAGAGGATGAGTGGGTGACAGGCACACAGAGAGAGACATACACACAGAATCTGAAGCAGCTCCAGGCTCAGAGTTGTCAGCATAGAGCCTGATGCGGGGCTTGAACCCACAAAACATGAGATCCCCACCTGAGCCAAAGTTGGATGTTCAACTGACTGAGCCACCCAGGTGCCCCTCAATTGGTATTTTTTAAAAGAGGCAGAGTATAAAACTATTTGTACATTGGCAAAGTGAGTTGCAATGGCATAACTGATGAAAAGTTGGCCAGTCTCTTCTGTGAACATTTTCTCAAAAACCTTCATTCTTGTGAGTGCAATTATAAGAAGATACTGGTTTTGTTTAAACAAAGAAACATCGCTGGTTGGTGTGAAGAGATTATTCCTCTTGGCAGGATTGTTGCAAAGTCTCTGTGGGACCAGCTCCATCTCTGAGATGCTGAGAAGACAGCGGTCACTTCTTGAAGGAGCAGGATTTTCTGTGACAAGACGGAGGAGGCGGCCAGCCGGCCCCGGGGCAGCTTGGGCTGCAGAGGTGAATTGTGAACGTGGTCAGATGAGCCTTCAAAAGCCAGCACCAGGCGCACGCCCACTGACCCTCCAGCCCTCGGAATGGACGCTTTCCCCCGGGAAACCTGTGGGTTCAGTTCGCTGGAGCAGGTGCCCCTGTCACTGGGCTGTGACCTGGGGATGCCACCTGAACTCCAATGTGCCCATTCCTGTTGATGGGAAAATATGGGCATATAATCCCTTATGATAAATTTCCAGTGTTTTAGGAACTAAGAAAAACAGTCTTCCCCTGAAGGGTTGGTGTGATTCCCTCTGAAAGTCAATTAGAACCAGGCTTTAAACTCTCAAGTCATCCCAAGAGTGTAACGCATTGCTTTACATTGTTTAAGTCTTGTTTACTTCTTCATAAAATTTTTATCTTATTTTATTTTATTCTTCATAATTTTTATTTATTTATTTTTAAATGCTTATTTTCAGAAAGAGCACTTGCATACGCATGTGTTGAGGAGGGACAAGGAGAGAGAGAGAGAGAGAGAGAGAGAGAGAGGTAGAGGGAGAGTTCTAAGGAGGCTCCATGCTCAGTGCAGAGCACGATGTAGGGCTCGTTCTCACAAATGTGAGATCATGACCTGAGCTGATGTCAAGAGTTGGATGCTTAATCAACTGAGCCACCCAGGTGTCCCCATAGTTAATTTCCAAATAGCCACATTACTTTAAATAATTTCAATATATTTGTCTTTTGTGTATAGAGTCTTAGGCTCTTTTTTTGTTTTGTTTTGTTTTTTGTTTTGCAAGAGATGGAGGGTAAGTAAAGTATTGAAGCGGCGTGCCCTGTGCCCCATACCCCGGTGGCTGCCGTGAGCTGGCCCTGGGGGGTGGCTCTCCTGTGGCTGTGCCAGCCTCTGTGTCAGAAGACAGCATGTAGACACAAGATCCGAGGGGCAACCAGACAGCACAGCCCAGGGACACACGCACTGGCATTTCCCAGAGACACATCTGTTCACAGCTGCCTCAACCCTGACCCCAGGGGCGGCAGCTACCTGTCCTTTTCCAGGATCTTGGGAAGACTATTGTTGGTGTCAGGGACCGAAGGGATACAATCATCCTGACAGCACACTTTTTACAGTTTTCACAGTTTGAGTATTTAGGGCTCCCACTGGTATATATGGCCCTCGTGTCTTTTCTTCAGCTTGTGTGGAGATGTGGGACACAGCAGGGAAAAATTCAAGGCAGTGGTTCTGATTCCTCTAGTCTCCATTCTTGTTTGGGTCATGAGGGTGGGTGGGTGAACGAGTTGAGCAGGGTGTCACAGGCCTGGCCCGGGTTCATTGCTCAGACCTGAGGACCTGGCTGGTGTCACCTCAGTCTCTGCCTGGGAAAGACCCAGAGAACGGGCCCTTGGAAAATACAGAACACCTGAGATCAACCTCAAGGCTCGATCAAAGGCAGAATGTTGGGTTCTGCTGCAAAAACTCTATGATGACAAGAGGCAGATTGTAAAACAGTCATGGAGATGAATAGAGCAATCTATAATATTATCCTATTGCACTTTTTAGGTTAAAACAATGTACGCCAGTGGGAAAAAGTTGTATAGTATGGATGGATGAGCAGTATTTTATTTAAATCAGTCACTTTCTGTGGGACATTGTTTTCTAGAGTTATACTCTTTTTAACTTTTTATTTATTTTGTGTTTGTTTATTTATTAAGGTTTATTTATTTATGAAAGAGAGACAGAGTGAGAGAGTAGGGGAAGGGCTGAGAGAGGGAGACACAGAATCTGAAGCAGGCTCCAGCCTCTGAATTGCCAGCACGGAGCCCAACCTGGGGCTTGAACTCACGAACCATGAGATCATGACCTGAGCTGAAGGTGGATGCTCAACCAGCTGACCCACCCAGTTGCCCCTTTTCTAGGGTTATACTTTTTTGAAAAATGTTTATTTATTTATTTTGAGGGACAGAAAAAGAGAGAATTCCAAGCAGGCTCCACGCTGTCAGTGCAGAGCCTGATGCAGGGTTTGATCTCATGAAACATGTGATACTATGAGACAAAATCCAGAGTCCCATGCTTAACTGACTGAGCCACACAGGCACCTCTAGACTTACTTTTAAATTAAGTCTACTATAGTGGGCACTCTAATGCATATATATTAACATCCTTTTGCAAAATAAAACCCTAGCGATGAAATACCTGAATCATAGGGTACGTGAGTTTTGGTAACGTCCTTCCAAACTCCCTTCTCCAGAGATCACATCAGTGAACACACTCACTACATGTGTGAGAGAATCGGCCACATACCCACCTTTAAGTTTTCACTCAGATTCTCTCAAAGGATCTTTCTTTCTCACACTTCAAGGTCAAAGCAGCATCCCCCCCCGCCCCCCGTTGGAAGCCTCATTGACTATCTTGACTCTTTGCTTAAAACCCAGCATTAATAAAAACAATGTATGTTCTAGGAAATTACATAGCCCAAACTGTATCAAGGCAATTCAAACCATATTTTTCAGTGTTGTGATTTTGTTAAATTTATTAATTTAAGTAGAGCGTTGAGGGGGGTGTTGGATGGTAAAAGCCAAGTTCAACAAAACCACAGGGGAGATGTTGGCTGGTCACGGGTGCTGGAGGAGTTCTGTGGCACATTTGGCAGGGCCACCTGGGGAGGCCCAGGCAGGCCGTGGCAGAGAGCCCAGCAGACGGGGGGCACCTGTCCGGGGGTGGCGTGCTTCAGGGCTTCCAGAGCTAAGACCAGATTGGTCAGTTCAAATCCGAAAGAGTAGGGTTTTGGTAATCTCTGCAAGAGGGGGCGTTTCATCCGGGGGCTCACAGGGAGGGAGCTGGGAGGCTGTGGGGACCGTTTATTACCTGGGTGTTTTGGAAGTCATATCAGGAAATCAGGAACCTGGCACTTATTTGTGACTCCATGAGCTGTTACCTAAGGAGGGCTAGGGTTGGCTCCAGGCCCCTGCCTGCCACTCAGCCACACAAAACAAACGCCGATGCAGGAATATCATGCTTCATGTACCTAAATTCTCAGCACTCGACTTATACCTTTGAAATGAGCCACAAGGCAACAGCCCCAAGCCTCCTTGGCTAGACAGGTTTGTCATTTCCTCAGGATCCTCACAGGAAGGAAAGGGTTAAGAGCCACTAGTGCTTTTCATTTGGGGAAGAGCAAGATTACAAAAATATTTTCATGAAGAAACAGTGCTAGCAGCAGCTGCTAAGTGAGATGAATCTGAATGACTTACCAATTGAATTCTTTAGGTAAATGATGAGAATATTTTTGGAATTTTGCCTGGCTCCACTTAGAACTCTAGCTTGTTTTAGGAATTGTCAGGAGGATAATACAAATATTTATTATGATTGACACAAGAGGGAGGCATGATTAAAAAATGACATGTTTATCAAATATAGAAAAATGATGCAAAACGGAGGTATTATAAAGTTGGTAAGCAGTATCTAAAATTTGCATAATATACAGAGTTCTCTGCAAGATGTCTGGGGAGCTTTACAATAAATAGAATCTCAGCATAAAACATTTAAAAAGACTGAGGAGAGGTAGAAAGGATTCAGAGGCACAATATTTTAGTTAAAAAATAAATAACCACAGGGATGAAAAGTTCAGCATAGAGGATATCGTCAATAATATTGTGACAACTTGGTGTGGTGACACAGTCACAGTAAGACTTATTGTGAGGACCATTTCATAATGTGTTGAAACATCCGACCGCTGTGTCGCATACCTGCAATGAATACGTTATTGCACATAAATACAATTTTAAAACTAAAAAATGAAAAGACAGAAGGGGAGGAAAGAACAGGATTATCTGAACGTAGGTAATAAATACAGAATTGATACCCAAGTTGGTCACACACAGAAGTCATGAGAATTGATGCAGGAACAGAAGTCAGGACATTCAGTTCAGGTAGGCTACACTTTGAGAATCATTTGGAAGCATTATTTTTAAACTAAGGAAAATAGGAGTGGATGGTGTTCTGGAAAAGCATTCCAGGAATGTGGGGAGATGCCAGGGAAGGAGCCCTGTGGGGGGTGTGGGGCAGGCTGGTCGTGGCCGTTGAGAGGGTACTAAGAGTCTACTGATATTTGGGCTCGAAGCCTAAATGAACAGAACAAGAATTATTTTCTAACAGGAGGAAGAAGGAAGAATCAGAGAATGATTATAGCACATTATATCCTGAGTTTTAAGAAGCTATATACAGTATGGTATGGGAGCAGGTAGCAGCATCCTGAGAAATGCAGACTTTAGACCTTTCTTCTTACTAAAGCAGAAACTGAAATTATACTTGCATGTTCTGGAAATGTTTCCAGGATTACTCAGGCATTAGGGAGGCTACAGCCACCAGTTCTTCCATGGAACTTTCTCTTTGGGGATGCTCTAAATCTCTTCTTCCTCTTTCCAATTCTCCTATAATTGCTTGACTGCCCTGAAGCCCAGGATTAGATGTTCTGCTTTGATTTGAGAGGCCTTTGGGACACATAATGGAACTGAGAACCACAGTTTATGACATTGACATCACACCTATGGGATAATATTCTAAGGACTTCTTTTTTTTTTTTTTTTAAGAATAAATTGGAGAATATCTGAAAGTGGATGGGACTTTGGGGCATTGTCGGTATTGTTCATGTTGTTGCTTGATGGTGGATGGACACGTGGGTGGGGATGAGGGGAAGGATACCACTGAGAACAGACCTTGCTGGGAGAAACAGCAGCATTTGAGCCCTCTTGGATGCCAAGAGCATTGAGATGGTGTAATCCATCTCAAAGGCACAAGAGAATGATCTTCCCTTGGGTGGAAAATGAATAATTAAGAATCACTTGGCAGTGGACTTGGTGATGACCTTCACAGGAAAACCATCCTTAGCGCATCATTTCCACTGGATGGAAAGTAGCTGCGCCTGCTTTTGTAAGGTCTCAGAGGAACAGAAGTGCTCACTGGGAGTCATTCTGTAAGCTTATAGTCTGTCCTCAAGGGCACACATCTTGCCGTTTATAGCCCGGAGGGCTGCATCTGGGGTCTTATGGTTTATCCCCTCTTGCTATGGGTAGAAATAGTCTAACCTAAGTTCTACTGCTCATGAAATGGTCTCCTGGTTTACTAATGTACTATAGTAATTCACAAGTGTTCTTAAGGTTGGTACAGAGAACATCTGCACTTGCAATGTCCATGAGGAGACTCATGTTTTCTTCTCCAGTATCACTAGTCGCAGATAAAAGTTATTTTTGTGTTTTGTTTTGTTTTACAGATTTGAGAAGAAACACATTCCTGCTATGATAAATAAGAGAGAACAAAGCAGACCATAACTGTGGGTCTTAATCAGACCACCAACACCATGCTGGCATCCGGTAGGTTCTCATGGGTGTTCTCATGGAGTCTGATTGGCTAAAAGGAAAAAGCGATCCTGCTTGAGCTTCTTGAGAAGTGTCCACTTTGTGTTAATAAGAGGTGGGTGAGAAACGTGTGTGACAATTTCACTGTTTAATTAGATGCTTGACATAAAGTCAATTGAGGTAATTTGTATCATAATCTATCTTTTTTTTAAAAGTTTATTTATATTTGAGAGAGAGAGAGAGAGGGGGCACAAGCTGGGGAGGGACAGAGAGAGAGAGGGAGACACAGAATCTGAAGCAGGCTCCAGGCTCTGAGCCGTCAGCGCAGTGCTCAACGCAGGGCTTGAACTCACAAACCGCGAGGTCATGACTTGAGCTGAAGTTGGCCGCTTAACCAACTGAGTCAGGTGCCCCTGTCCTCTTCTTTATTGGAGTTCCAGAAGAACTGTTTTAGTGACTTTATAACTTTTAAGGCATTTCTGGTATTTGGGAGCCAGACTTGGATACCATGACAGAAATATTGAGTTAGAGAATCTAGGGTGGATGAAGGAAAAGGGGAAAAGCAACAGGTTCAAGTCAAGGACACACAGGGCCCTCTCCTCCCTGGGACATCACGACTTGTTTACTTCCTGCCCTTGCTCTGTATGACCACAGTCCTGGAGTTTGGCTGGATGGCCGTCTCCATCTCTGCTTCTTCTCTAGATGGTGAGCTCCTGGGGGGGAGGGCCGGAGGGTGCTTTCCTGTAACCCTGTTCTGCAACCCTGACCTAGACCTGGGGCATAGACCCAACACTAACTGTATGCTCAGCGAGGGAGGGAATGAATATTTGAATGTGTAAATGAAAAGGTAGCCTGGATTTCTGGCAAAGAGCACAGAGCAGGTGGGTCTCAATGGCAGTGAGAGTGGGAAGACCTTGAGCTACAGCCGGAAGGAGACATGGTGATGTGAACGAACTCTGCGTGTGAGTCTTAGCCTGGGCTCTCCAGAGAAACGCAGCCAAGAGGGTGTTATAAAGAATTGGCTTGCACAGTTATGGAGGCCGAGAACCCTGCCATCTGAAGTCAGCAAGTTGGAGGCCGAGGAGAGTGAAGTCAAGTGAAGACCAGGGTCCCAGCTCAAGACAGGCAGAGAGAGAGGTCGTATTCAGCTGTTTAAAACAATTGATTAGTTTATTTTGAGAGAGAGAAAGAGAGCATGAGCAAGCAGGGGAGGGGCAATGAGAGAGAGAGAGAGAGAGAGAGGGAGGGAGAGAGAGAGAGAGAGAGAGGGAGAGGGAGGGAGAATCCCAAGCAGGTTCTTCTGTGGTGTCGGCACAGAGCCCAATATGGGGCTCGAACTCACAAGCCATGAGATCATGACTTGAGCTGAAACCAAGTCAGATGCTTAACCAGCAGAGCCACCTGGGGACCCCCTTACGCAGCCCTTTCTTTAATCAGGCCTTCAAGGGATTGGATGAGCCCACTCACGCTGGGGAGGGCAGTCTGCTTTCCTCAGTTTACTGATGCAGTTGTTAACCTCACCCAGAAGCACAGGCCTACCGAGAATAATGTTCCACCAAATATCTGGGTGCCTGTGGCTTATATAAAATCAACCATCGCAGTGTGCTTTATTGTGCTGTTAGAATCCAGCACAGGACAAGCTCATGTGTGTATAACTTTATTTCCATCAAGTGAATATACAAGAAACAACATTCTGGCTCAAGCTTAGTAATCATATTCTCTGATTTAAAAATGTACAAGGCACTTAACTGGGAAGATTAGTTTATTCACTGAAATTCAGTAAATAGCTTTCTACAGACAGCTGATTGACATGTTTATGGTGTGTGTGTGCATCTGTGTGTGCAACTTATAAGTGATTTTTTTAAATAGAGTTAAGCCAGGTTTGTCTTTAGAGGATTTCTTTAGGTGAAATTTAAGGGAGTGCTGTGTTTTAAAAAGAAATATTTTTTTCCTCTTGTTGAAAATGTAGCTTGAAACAAGTTCCATCCATCTCCAGAGGTCAGTATTGACCCTCAAGCTGTTTTCCCTGGGTGTGGGGTGACGAGGGTCACAGCTGCATATTTTTCCTTAATGTTACAAATAATGCTCTTTCCCGCGTCAGTGTTGCAGAAAACATTTGTGCTCATGTTGTTGGCAGGCACATTCAGACGGCATCTTGTATGACTTTTGAGAATACTTTTGACTAGGCTAATGAAGTTCTCCATATTAGAGTTTCCTTCTATGGGCTTGGAAAACGGCACTTTTGAAAGCTATGTATGATATTGTCAGTGAAAATTTCATCTTAGAGAAAATGTACAGATTCAGCGAGCATTTCTTCATTTTTTCCTCTTGGTCCTGTAGGTATGTGTATCCCAATCCATACAACATATTTATGTATTCACTGCATTTCTTTAAAAACAATGATTTTTTCCCCTGTGAGGAAGTAAATAGCACAGTGTCTCATCATGGGGTGCCTTCTTTTGGGGACTCCCATCTCAGATCAGGAGAAGGAACATGACCAGCCTCTCAGAAGCTTTCCTCATGCCGCCCAAGAATGGCCCTGCGCTCCTGGTCTCACTAAGATAACAGCATTCTAAGTCCTAACACAGTGGAGTAAGTTTGTCACCTGTTGTACTTGATACAAGTGAAATCGTACAGAATGTTCTGGGAGGTCTGCTTCCTTTTGCTTGTACTATATTTGAAAGATTCTTACGTGTTGTTGCGGACAACTATAACTTGTTCCAATTTAATGCTGCATAACATTCTACGAACATATAACAAACATACTTATTCTTCTGTTCTTGTCTATTTGCATTGTTCTCAGGTTTTGGCCGTTACGAATAATTCTATTTGGCCATGCTCCTTGGTGCCTGTTTGGAGCCATTTTGTTGGAGCACAGGAGAGAAATTTTTGGTTTCTGGGGTGCAATTATTTCCAAGTTTAGACAAAATATCAACTGGTTTTCAGAGTCTTTGTAAGAATTTACATATCCTCCAACAGTGTGTGAAAATTCATATGATGCCACGGTCTTACCAGTTGGTATTTTCCTGCCTCTGTTCTTTGTTTGTTTTTCTGTTTGTTATTATTTGTTTTGGGGATACTTAACCTTTTCTGTGATTGAGTAATGATATTCCCTTATGGCTTTATTTGCATTTCCCTGGTGGTTTAGGAGTTTAAACAACATATCATGAGTTTAGAGGCCATTTGAGAGGGCATGCATGCTGGACATGGGCAGGAGAGTGGGGAGGAGGGAGTGTCTGGAGAGGTCCACAGGTCAATGTCCTCAGTCTGTTTGCAGCAGTCTTATCTGGAGGGGTCTGGGGCCATAGATCACCCACGCTTTGTTACCTCCCTCCTGACTTTTGCAGTGTTCACCCCGGGTTACACTTACTCCCACACTCAAAGCATCCCAATCCACTTAATGAGTCTCAAGAATTCAGTTGTCAGAAATGGCCAACAATAACTATTTGGAAGCATAATACAAGACTTTCAGTTACTAACTTATATGGGGAAACCTGTACTTTATAGAGCAGATCTGGACAGTCCACGGTTAAGAATACCCTACTTACGCTTCCAAATGAACTACTGGTCCTGTTTATTTAAACAGGTGTTTGCAGGATGGGTCATCAGACTCACGTTGAAATGCTGTGGAGCGTTCATGATATACGGCAGAATGTACCTTCTCAGTAAATGCTTGTACCTCTTCCTTCTTGTCTATCGTCTAAGTAGTTCTGGGCAAACAAAGCTATCGTTTGACTTTAGAGATTGTCCACCACCCTCCCTCTGCTTGATGACTTCACATGTGTGACCAGGTAATTAACTTTAGGTTTCAGCCTTTTTTGTGCAAAATTTCATTTTTCTAGAACCATGTCTGAGTAGAGTTGATTGGATTTCAGCATCAGTGTGTATCATCACAATGCTACCTTCAGATATCAGGAAAGCCCGTGTAAATTTCTCCAAAGTTCCATTTTAATGTAGTTTATTGTCAAGTTGGTTTCCATATAACACCCAGTGCTCATCCCAACAAGTGCCCTCCTCCATGCCCGTCACCCATTTTCTCCTCTCCACCACCCCCATCAACCCTCAGTTTGTTCTCAGTATTTAAGACTCTCTTGTGGTTTGCCTCCCTCCCTCTCCTTACTAATTTTCCCCCTTCCCGTCCCCTATGGTCCTCTGTTAAGTTTCTCCTGTTCCACATATGAGTGAAAACATATGGTATCTGTCCTTCTCCGCCTGACTTATTTCACTTAGCATAACAACCTCGAGTTCCATCCACATTGCTTCCAAAGTTCTCATTTTAAAAACGGGGATAATGATATTAACTATGCCAGATTCTCATGAGTTTCAACTACCTAATGTGTGGTACTTTCCGAGAGCTCTCTCTGGAGGGCAGCTGATGTTTCATAAATGGCAAGCATTATTCTTTAAGCTGCTACAACTGACATTATTACTAATCTTATTCCTTCCCGGGTACTTTCCTTTTCCTCAGGTGGCTCTCTGCATAACTTGGCTTTGAATTTATAGGAGAGTCCGACTCACTTTGTCCCTTGTCCATAATGATTATTGGAGAAAGCAGCAGGTGGTACGAGTGAAGAAGGATGGAGGTAAGGAAGGAGTCGGCCAGCAGGAACAACGTAGACCACATGACACGGTGAGAGAGAGGATTTGGGGTCGGGGAGAGGAACAGTTGATGGGAACAGATTCTGAGAAATCGAAGAAGGTCAGACAAAGGAGTTTGACTCTGTTAAGACTCATTTATTTGGGCAACTTTGGCCTGAACAGAGATGTCTGGAAATATTTCTAAGATAAATGTAGAATTTGATGCTGACTGATCTATCTCCCTGGCTACATAACAGATGAAGTTCAATTCTCATGCACGTGTAATTGTTCTGTCACCCTTTACATAACTTATGTAATCTTCACAATAACAGAATTGAAATAGGAATGAACACTTTCCTTGAAATCAAAAAAATATAATCTCAACTAACACTTCATTTCTTTGGGAGCTGGGTGCTGTGGTAGAATTTTATACATGCTCATCTGTTCAGTCCTCATGACAGCCTTGCCAGGGATGACACTGAGCTCAGGAATGGTCCCCCTCCCCCTCAGCCACATAGCTGTGAGGAGTGCCTCCAGCGCTCATGCAGGCCCTCGGGAAAGGGCACTGGGCGTCTCTCGAGGGCCCCAGGAACTGACATCAGACGGAGCATGACTGATCCATGGCCACATTGTTCAGACTCATTGGGCTTTCTCTTCTTCATGTACAAAATGTGAGATTTTAGTCCAAGGGCCTTTCAAATTCTGAGCTTTCCTGGCCCTGTGAGGATATTGGCCCCAGTGTGCATTTTCTAGAAAAGTGACCAAAAAAAGGAGAGAAACAGAAACATGAGGGGCTCCTGGTGGCTCAGCTGGTTAAACATCTGACTCTTGATCTCCACTCAGGTCATGATCTCACAGATTGTGAAGCCCTGCTTCAGGCTGTGTACTGACATCTCAGAGCCTGCTTGGGATTCTCTCTCTCCCTCTCTCTCTGCCTCTCCTCTGCATGTGTGCGCCAACACACATACACACACACACACACACACACACACACACACACACACATGCACACACTCTCAAAGTAAGTAAATAAACTTAAAAAAAACATGAGAAAGACTTAACATCTGTCAAGAATTTTAAGTTCATTCAGAATGAAAGAGACCTGCCCCATTTCCATTTCTAGGAATATTAATATGTCACCAATAATGAAACATTAGGAAATTCCTTACAAATGTGTACTGGGAGTTATTTGAATGTGTCAGTGATAAATTCTGATTTTTTGCCCAAGAGAAAAAAGAATAATGATGAAAGAAAAACAGAGAGAGGGGGAGATGCTTTCTTTAAGTCAAAGCTTGATCTAATTTTGTTAGAATGAGGAAAACAGGAAGAATTGATTTTATTACAATTAATGGGAATTTGTTGTTAACATAAATTATGAAATGTATTACAGTTAACAATAGAATATAAACATTTTTATTGATTTAGCAGAACTGAGTTTTCCAAGATAGGAAAACTTACATCTTCCAAACAATTCTCTTGATTATAATATTAATTTTCATTACACACACCAACTGATAGCTTTCAATATTTTAAATTGCCTATTAAATATGTTCCCCAAATCAAATGAACACAAATACCTCTGCAATTTAAATTAATTGATAATCCACAATTTCTATTTTTATTTCATGCAGGACTTTGGAGGTTGATTGAGAAGACTTTAAAAGGAACATTTCTTTTAGATATTAATGTTATCATTTAATCTGTAGATTCAGAACCAATTTATTTTCATGTAAAGCTAATTTAAACTTAATTAAAACAAGCCTGTGCTTTATTCTGTAGTTATTACAGACCCCATTCACTGGTACATATCCTGTAGCAAGAATTTTCTTCTTTTCTATTTTTATGCTTTAAATTTATAATTGTTTTTTTAAATAGTTTATTGTCAAATTGGTTTCCATATAACACCCAGTGCGTCTCCCCACAAGTGCCCCCCACCATGACCATTACCCCCTCCCTTTGTCCCCCTCCCCCTTCAGTCCATGGTTCATTTTCAGTATTCAGTAGTCTCCCTTGATCTGTGTCCCTCACTCTTCCCCGCTCTCTTTCCCCTTTCCTCTCCCCATGGTCCCCTGCCAGGTCTCTCCTGTTAGACCTATGAGTGCAAACATATGGTTTCTGTCCTTCTCTGCCTGACTTATTTCGCTTAGCATGACACCCTCAAGGTCCATCCACTTTGCTACAAATGGCCATATTTCATTCTTTCTCATTGCCATGTAATACTCCATTGTATATATACACCACATCTTCTTGATCCATTCATCAGGTGATGGACATTTAGGTTCCTTCCATGATTTGGCTATTGTAGAAAGTGCTGCTATGAACATTGGGGTACATGTGCTCCTATGCATCAGTATTCCTGTATCTCCTGGGTAAATCCCTAGCAGGGCTATTGCTGGTTCATAGGGGAGTTCTATCGATAGTTTTT